>NW_007245721.1:553030-572706 GCF_000164805.1 Carlito syrichta
GGCTAGGCGGGGCCGGGCCCGTGGCTCGTCGCGCGGGCCTCAGGAGGGGCTGGGGTCCCAGACTCACGCATTAACGTGCTGAAGGCCACGACGCCGAGCAGCCCCTGCAGGAAGATGCCGAAACTGTGCATGAGCGCTCCGCTTTCGCAGCGGCCCGCCCCGGACGCGACTGTGGAGGGCGGCCCACCCGGCAGGCCGCGGCTCGCATTCCCAGCGGGACCCTGCATGGCAGACCTGGCGGGAAGGGCGCGGGGCGCGGGGCGCGGGGCGCGAGGCGCCACCGCCAGCCGGCCTCGCTGCCTGCCGGGGCCCCTCTGCCGAGCCAGGAGCCGGGCGCCCGTACCTCCGCCCGGCGGCCGCCTCCGCGCCGCGCGTAACCCGACGTCTGAGCTCTCAGCGCCTGATTGGCCTAGCCCGGCGTGGGGGCGTGCCTCACCGCTTCGGCTCTTCCCCGAGAGGCGGGACTCCGGCCCGGGCGAGGGGGCGGGGTCGTAGGTCCCCACCCGCAGGTAGACAGACCAGGTGAGCCGGGCTGCGCAGGCAGGAGTGAGACCCCAGGATCTCGAGCTCCAGGTCGGGAAGCAGGAGCAGGGACAGTCTGTGGCTACGTTTTTTTCCTCAAAGATAAGGATTTAATAATCTCTGGAGTCCACTCTCAGAGATTCCGATTCGGTTCTGGGATGGTGCCCAATAGTCTGTAGCCTGGATTATTCTGAAGCAGCCTGGATTATTCTGAAGCAGGGGAATAAAGAAAACAATCTAAGACTGCATACCGGCGTTTTCTTTCCAATCCAGACATCCTAGTACTTCTCCAACATCCCTGGCCAAAGGTTTATCAAGACCCCAAGTAGTTTTTTTTGTTTTTTGTTTTTTTTGGTAAATGTAATTTAAATGGTCACTTGAATCCAATCACTTTCATTTAGAAATAAATATTTCAGGTTTGATACGGAAAACTTGATGTGCACACATCACCTTATTCACTTAGGGGCACAACTATATTTTGAAAACGATTCATAAAAGACAAATGATATTTGCCCATCTTCAATATCTCTCTGCACACACACATTTATTCTGACTTCTTAGAACCTGCTCTCTGCCTCTACCAGGACCTCTAGTCTCCATCCTCTCATCCAGTCTCCAACTCCCCTCTGGCCCCTCTGAAGACACCTCTTGTCGATGTTCTCCAGCCCCTGACCAGAAAGCCGCATTTCAGTTAACATATGGTGTAAGTTCAGTTGACATTGAGCTGTAAATAATAGCTCAACAGTTGAACAATAAATATCATCTCTAGAAAAATTATCCCTATAAAATAGCCCCAAGTCCCTGAACATTTACCTAATAAAGAAAGGGATTGGCAGTAGTGGGATACTGCCAAGGTGGGGCTGGGGGACACACAATAAGGGTACCTGATCTCAAACCAGGCAAAGTGGGGACCAAAGGGAGGCCCAAACTTTACCTGTATGATGACCACTTGTTTACTTAATCTCAAACTGTACCCCACATCTTTAAGATAAAATTTAAAAAATTTAAAAAGATTTTTAAAAATAGCCCCAAGAAATTCAAATTATATAAGGTTAAATGCTATCTAAAAGCTTTCTTGGCTAACAGAAATATTAACCTTATTAGCCAATAAGCTTTTGCACATCTGTGCCTTGAAGTGGCATTCTAGCTGCATGGATAATGTTCCCTTTCCCCTGCTCCATGAACTGCTTCTCATGCTTCAAGGCCCACCTGACCTCCCTCTCCTCCTGTACTCCCACATTACCTGTGTGTGCTGGTCCATCAGAACTTTTCAGACTGCTAAATTTAATGGCTGTACACCTCTCTCTCCCATAGAGTGTGAACCTCCTGAGGGCAGAAACTGATTTTTATTCACCCTTGAATTCAGCATTAGTGCCCAGAACAGAGACATGCAACAAAATGCTTTTTAAAATTTAAACAGAATTTTAGTTTATAAAATTTAAAACTCTCCACAAGTACTGACATGGGCAAATGCAGAAAGTCAGGTTAAGAAAAGAATAAGGTAAAATTAAAATTGCATTACTGTTTTTTAGTCTAAGAGGGATCTTATGAGGATGCTTAACAGTTAGCAGTACTGCTCAGTGAGAATCAAGAGGATGTGTCTTAAAACAAAAGAGAACGTGATTGGGTGTAAGGAGACTATAGACTGCATGAAGACACAGACAGTTCAAGGAAAATTGCACATAGAGCTGAAAAATGAAGTTTTTGATAAAGCATTGCTCTGCACATTCAGACGTGGAGGAATCCTTAAGGCCCACTGGGGAACAAGAAGCAGTCTTCAGAGATCGGGACTAAATCACCAATGCCAGGAGCAAGGTCACTGTGGGGAAAATCTGTTCTTCCTACTTTTCCTGAACTGGAATTTAAAATTATCTAAATTCAGAAGGGAAAGGATGAGATAGTACTAGAGGAATTTCATTACAGTAGGAAGGAACTTTCTCATCCTTTCAGAAATGATTCTCCGAGGCTCCAGTGGAAAGAGCTTTGAATAATTTACTCTGGCCAAAATGCCTTCCTTACTGTCAAACCAGCACAAATAAAGTTAAACATAGCTTAAGACCTGTTTTCTTTAATTTTCTCACAACCGCTTAAAACTGCCACAAGTTTATATACAATTATATTTACAAAAAAACACGCAAAATATTCATCCAAAATAGGTTTTTTTTAATCATTTGAAGTTATACCATCTAACTTGATGGGAATTATTTAATAGGTATTCTTGTGCATATTTCTCCTTAAGTGTACTTTATCTTCAATGCATAACTTTTGGAATTAGAAGAAAAACAGCAAGCAGGAAGGATACAATGCAATAAGCATTTCATTCTGTTCTAAAGGAGTAGCTTTTAAAAAAGGGCAAAGTACATTAAGCAAAGTGCATCAGTTCTAATGAGTTAGTATTAGAAAGAGGCCTGAGGACAGTGCTGGAACCAGCCAGGAGTCCCTCCCTGGCAGGCCTCTGATTGTCTTTAGAGAATATTCAATAAAGAAAGAAAGGAAAGAAGAAAAAGAAAGAAAGAAAGAAAGAAAGAAAGAAAGAAAGAAAGAAAGGAAGGAAGGAAGGAAGGAAGGAAGGAAGGAAGGAGGAAAGAAAGAGGGAAGGAAGGAAGAAAGAAAGAAGGAAAGAAAGAAGAAAGGAAGGAAGGAAAAGAAAAAGAAAGAAAGAAAGAAAGAAAGGAAAGAAAGCAAACAAAAGAAACGAGCACTTAAAATCACAGGAGAAACACTCAAACTACCTTCCCCAGAGATTCCTGCAAAAGGAGCTAAGAGACCGCTCAGCTTTAATTTTGCCTAAGCTTTGTAACTTCCCTTAGGCATCTGTTTTGTGACTTGATTTGCCCCAAAAGCATATCCTCACGCTTTCAACACTTTTATCCACCTTCATTTTGCCAAGCTACACATGCAGTTAGATTGCATAAACCATGTAAAAAACCCTTAAGCCTGAGTTTCCACACATCCTGAGAACAGGCACCCCCATCAGCAATGGTGGCACCATTTCACTAGTCAGCATTATCCTTTTCTTCCCATGGCTCAGAGTGTGTGCTTTATTGCTGGTGTTGAAGAATTGCTCGGCAAGGTTGTGGCTTTTTTCCCTTTTAAAACAGTCCTTTGTGATAGACCATAGGACCAGGACAGACCCAACAGTGTGTTAGTCAGAAAAGATGTAAGAAGAAGGAGTTTTAGGCTTACTTTTCTGTCCCCCCACCCCCAGCCTCCACTCCTGGTTTTGCCGGTTCTTGTGAAAATCTCAGACTTCTTAAACACCATAACCAAGAAAATCAATTGGCAGTGCATTTGCCATCCACCACCTTCTACTCCTCCCCAAAGGTTGCCTTTCAAACAAGGCTATTTGTGTGGTCCGGGACAAGTACTGAGGAAGACAATCCAGGTGAGTGGGCCTGGAGCCAGATCTTTTTGGACTAAACACTGAGTTTAGAACTCTTATGCCAAAATTCCAAGTCATAGGTAGCTTATTTGGATAAATTCAAGTTTCCAAAGTATGCACATTCTCACATAGGGGTGGGAGTCATCAACTCACTAGTAAAACATTTAAAGTGAATAAAGTCAAGGAATAGTTATACTTGCAGGAAAGTGGCCTCTTTTTGGTTTTGCAGGAGGCTCTCTGTACTACAGTTTCTGAGTTAGCACTGTGACCACAACACATGATTACTTACAGTGGACCCAGTGGGAAGGAAATTCAAACTTGAAAAGGAGATATCTGGTCCCCACCAAGATTTACACTTAATTTCTCTCACTGATGCCTTCTCATTCATCTTCATAATGCCAACAAATTTCCCACTGATAATATAGACCACTTTTGAACTTGTGTGTGCGTGCATACAAGAACATCCTCAATCTATATAGGACCAGCATTCGAATCCAGGATGTGTGCCACTGTCAAGGCTAACCTCTCAATAACTCTCTGGGAGCTTCTGTGGGAATCAATCAAACCAATATATGGTATCTTAAATAGAACAGTCTTTGGTGGTAGGTGCCAAGTAAATACAAGTGCCTGTCATGGTATTCCTGATGTCCTCATCTAGATTTCCTAATGCTCCAGGTGTCCCTCAGAAACATTCAGCTTAAAGAGAGGGAAATGATTCTGAGCCCTATCCGACCTAAAGCCTCCTAGAGCTTTATTTAGGCACCACATTAGTAACTGAACTGGTACCAAAGAGTTAGTAAAATATATTCAAGTCATCAGGAAGCTATGTCCAATGCCCTTCTCTCATGGTGAGAATAATTTTACTTCTAGCAGAAAAGGCATACAAAGGCCAACTTCTGAAATGGTATACTATGCTTGCCTTTATCACAATTTAATAAATATTTACCAAGAAGCTCATCTTTTCCAGAAGTTGGTTAAGTATCCTTCCCTGACCTCATGTATGCATAACACAGATATATGCTAGGAGCTGCCTACATGGCTAAAGAAAGGCAGATAGCGTAAAAGCACCCATTAATGCATTCCCTGCATTAGCCACTTTAACTGTGCTTCAAATGAGAGATGAAGGTGGTTTCCAAAGGAAAATAGCACGGTCCCCAGAAGCCCACAAAATATAGTCAAAATGTCACAGCAAACCTGCCATGTGCTAGCACACTAACACAGCAGTAATAGTCTAATATTGGTCAGCCAGTTTTTCAAGGTCCAAAAAGATACAACAGTCCATTAACCTGTTTCTAAGCTTGTCAACTTGCGGTAAAAAATGGGTCACAAAAAACTTTCTGACCTCAGGGGGCTGTGGGGCCAACTGTGGGTGAAATTCAGACAAGTGCAGTCCCCTCACTGTGTACCTGTCACAGATTTAAGAGGTTGCTGCTCTCTCTAAAAAACAAAGTTCATGCACCTATTTTACTCCAACATGGTAAGCTATTATCTGGCTTAAAATCTGTTGCAGCATCACAGTAATCAGACCATCACTGTTATCCAGCCCAGCCCTGGCAGCTTTATTAGGTAAACAGAATCCAAATTTACCTTAGAAAAATGCCCTGTGCTAGATTCCCAAACAATTATCCTCACTGATGTAATATCTGGGAGTGGGACTAGAGGGATAATATCTTCTTTAATGGAATTGTTCGATAAACTATATCTCAGTAGGAAAATGTAAGAAATATTAAGAGAAACCCCATTTACTTGACCATTCAGAGTCAGCCTTTCTCTAGGAGAAAACTGAGCTTGAATATTCTTGATATAGACAGACAAGCCTGTAGGCCTCTGACTGTACCCAGATCAGCAACTACTTAGGGCCAGTACTTTACCTTTCAGGGCCTTCTCCCTCACCTGGAAAGGGAAGTAGTTAGAAATTTCTGAAGTCAAAGGAGAGACAAAGTGTTCATTGTTGTTGCACTTGGTATATTCCCTCTTATAGGAAACATATTTTATTTTTCTAAATAAGACAATGAGGACCTAAATATAAACTCCAGAATTTTTACCAAGTTTCCTCAAGGGGCCTTCTTTGCCTTAGTGCCTTGACTGCCGAGCTCTCCAGAAATTTTATTAAGATTACAACCACCACCACCTCTTAGGCCTACCTGCTTGGTGCTGCTTGTTCCTTAGCATCACACATGTACTTCTCTTCCACAGACATGGAATTCATCAACTTTAAAAAAATTAGATCTCTAAGTGAGAAAGATATCAACTTTTACTTAAGTAAAGCTTCTCCCCAGATATAACTGGCAGTAACCTAAGCAAAGAGTTAATGCTTTAATAAATATATGGTTGGTTGGAGATTTGAGTTAAGGTGGTTCACGAATTATCCAATGAAGAGAGAATTCAGACTACAGATTATTTGCCAATGACCATAAAAACAGTTTTGGGGAAAGGGGAGTGAGGGAAGGAAAAAAGCGCAATCAGTTTAAATTTCCATTAATATCACCTTATATTTGAATAGTTGTCTAGAATTTACCCAGTTCGTAGTTTTAAGACACTTTCAAACCTAAAGGAAGAATTAAGTTATAAATTTGCAGGTGACTAGAATTAAAAAAATAAAAAACATACTCAGCAAGGCAAACCAGTTAAGAGAGGCAACCTATGCATGTGTTTTTCCTCTTTCCTCATGGCTGGAGCAGTATAGCAAATGCTAGCTAGTATGGTATAATAGCTAGCAGTGGAATCATAAGTAAAAATTTGCCTGGAGTTTCATATTAACTTGAGCTGGATCAAAAGACAAACCTAAAAGAATACTGAATATTTCAATGGGAATCCTCAGACTATAGATTACATTCAATTTAAAGGATTAGCTGAAGAAAAGTATAAGTGTGGCTAGGCAAAGAGGTTTCCAGAATCCTTAACCACATCTCAATCTTTATCCAGCCACTAGAGGACACTACTATAGAAACTCCATGCTCTGCATTAACACACCCACTCCCAACATGTTTCTCTGCTGTGCTTCCATACAATCTACCTGGACATACGCAGAAGGGAAATGGGCTTCACGTGGATCCAAGGAACACCTACCAATTTTCACCCAAAGCAAGGACTCTAGAAATGAAATAGAAGTAGACAAACAACTCTAGAGAAAGGTAAACACAAAATAAAAGCCCATGAAATTCCTCTGAGAATAGGGAGAGAGCAACTAAACGGAAATACTAACAATCTTTGTGATGTTACTTAACACAGGTAGCCCAAGTCAGGTTAAGATGAAGAATAGTAACAGTAGAGTTCTTAGATCATGTCAATTAAGGAACTGGTGTTAGTGCCCACAAAATGTTTTTAAGAAAGCAAACAGGTTTTTTTCCTCCTCCAACTTCTGTCATTGTTTTAGTGTTCATGTAGCTTAAAAATGGCATCACACTAAAAACCTGATACATGGCTGTAAGCTCAATCATCAACAGAGGTAGTAAACAAAGGAACTCCTAAGAACAGATTTTAAAATGGATCAAAGTGTGACTACACATTCAAAACCCTAGAGCCACATAATCATCCCCAAAATGAAATATTTTAATTTTAAAAAGCTTAAAAACACAATGACAATGAAGCACTGATGTGCCTTAGGCACAGTCCCAAATCAGTGCTGACTTAAAGCTATGTCCTCTCTTTCCAAGAAAGAGAAAGCAGAGAACAAAGTTCAATCTACAATGGGAAGGGACAGAATGAAAAGAAAACAACCAAAAGGGTGCTTTCCAGCAGCCTAGATTATTCTTTGTTTTTAGGCCACACCACTGGAAATGCTTATTCTTCTTGTGTAAGTCTTTTCCTTACAAGCTTTATTTTTTAAAATTGCAATCTGTTGAACAAGAGATGTCCACATTTCCACTGGCAGAAGAGCCGCTTCTGTGCACAGTTTTTGCTTCCTCAGTGTGGGTCCTCCTTCCCTGAAAGTGCAAAGAGAGCAAGCCGACACTTGCAGGGCCCAGAGCCCCAGGATTTGTAGAGCAGGGCGAAGGATTCGCTGCATTTGTGCTTCAAAGATCCAGCTCACTTTGGTTGTTCTCCTCAGTTGGCAAACTGCTCATAAAAAGCAAACTTGATTCTCTCTATGTGATGGCAAAGTTTGATGGCAGGGCCCAATTTTAAGTCCATGCATTCTTGAACAGTGGGAAGGGTAAGGAGCAATAGGGCCTGTCCATCAATTTCCTGTTAAGGCATAAAATACAAATTATCTATGATGTGTACATGAATGGCAGCTCAATCATGACAGTCCTGTTCACTTTAGCTATGTCAAAATTGGAGTCCTGTGTTCTCCTTTTTTTTTTAAGTTGGAGTCTCACTTGGTCGCCCAGACTGGAGTGCAGTGGCCGCTCCTGGCCACCGCAGCCTTGCCTGCTGGGCTCCGGCAATCCTTCCGCCTCAGCCTTCCAAGTAGCTGGAATTACAGGCATGCGCTACCACGCCCAGCTGATTTTTTGATCTATTGTAGAGATGAGGTCTCGCTGCCCAGGCGGGTCTCGAACCCGCGGGCTCAAGCAATCCACTCACCTCAGCCTCCCAAAGGCACGGGATTACAGGCTGAGCCACCAAGCCCGGCTGGTTGTGCTTGATTTTAAGCCCTTTAAGTATTAGTGGGATGGAATCAAACCCTTAGGAAAAATGGAAATACAGTTATAATCTGTTTCAAATGTAGAGCAAGTCTGATAAATAACTTTTTATTATCTTTCTACTCCTAAAAATGGAATTAAAACAATTTTTTTCTTTTGGATCAAAACATTTTCCTAAAACTTATAAGTAAGTTGTTTACGATTACATCCATAGTTCTTTGCTAAAAAAAGTATTACTAAAAATTATAGGCCTCTGTGATTACCTGGTCTAGGAATATTCTTGCTAGTGGAGCACAGTCGGTGGACCTGATGAACCGCACAACATCTGCCACAGTCCACTTCAGGGGGTTACTGTCCAGGTGAAGCCTTTCAGCAACTTCAATCCTTATTTCCTTTATTCCCCACAACAAAATCAAACAAATGGTATAAGCGCTATTTTATTCTAAAAAAAAGTCTTTCTCTTTAAATTCATAATCCTTCAAGACAGAATTTAAAGTGGCCTTAGGACATGACTTCTCCTAGCAAAGATGACAAAGGTCCACACAGATTATGTACTCAGAATACTCAGAAAATTTTTTTTTTTTTTTTAATCATAGTCTCACTCTGTCATTTCAGCTAGAGTGCAGTGGCACGCTCATGGCCACCACAGCCTTGACCTGCTGGGCTCAGGTGATCCTTCTGCCTCAGCATTCCAAGTAGCTGGAACCACAGGCCTGCAATACCACGCCCAGCTAATTTTTTGATTTATTATAGAGATGAGGTCTCATCATGGTGCTTAGGCTGATCTCAAACCCCTGAGTTTAGGCAATCTTCTCGTCTTCGCCTACCAAAGTGCTGGGATTACAGGCGTGAGTCACCATGTCTGGTCAGAAAATGTTTGCCTTATAATAATCAGTGGGAAAGAATTTATTACAAAGTTTTGGGCACAAATAATTTAGGCAATTTAACAAAGAAAAACAATTTTTAAACTTCCCATTTGTTCCTTGGTCTATCTCAGCTCACTCTCTGGTAGGGTGCTGAAGTGAAGTGGATAGTAATTCCAATGAGAGAAGGCTTAACTAAATTAGCCAGATAAATTATTTATTGTTGAGAAATAATTTATTGCTTCTGTTCATGAAATATTTTAAAAAGCAATCTAACTTTAAAACACTAATTAGCTGTTCTTCTTTAGAGTATATATGTTTGTTACATATGTGCATATATGTATATTAAATATACTAAAGCAAATGGCTTAACAGAACCAAAAGGATAAATACTGTATTTCTATAAAACCAGATATATTATGAGAAATATTAAAAAGGCAGTTTTCCCAAAACTAAATGACAGACTACAAATAAGCTAGCAATGAAGCATTTTAAAAAAAACTTAAAGCAAGCAGCTTCCCTGAGAGAGTAGTAGTTAATCTCTAAGTAATCCTTGAAACACATGTAAATCACTGCATTTGGAATCATTCAAAAAGTTTCCCTGAAAATTCTATGTAAATCTTTGTTGAAAGAAGTGAAATGCCAGATTCTACAGGGAAATGAGAGAGGGAGAGAGGCAGAGAGTGAAGGAAGGAGGGAGGGAGAGAGAGAGAAAGGGGAACAAAAAAAAATATATAAAATGGTACCTTTGGTGAAGGCGGTTTATTTTCATCATCAGAAAATGAAAAAGTGCGAAGTTCTCTTTTTCTCCTTTGTCTGTCTAGAGGCAGAGATGTGGATATCTCACTTTGGGTGGGAGAAGAGGAGCATGACTTTTTTTCTGACATTTCTGACTCTTCCTGTAGCTCGTCCTGCTGTTCAGATGTACTGCCTTCACTTAGGGAATCGTCATCCCCTTCATCTGCGTCATCCTCATCTTCACCCCCACTTCCCTGGAGGAAAAGGAGAGAAGTCTTATTGAAATTCAGGACAAACCAGTTTCTGGCCCACAGAGTCATCTTCTACTGGCTACAGATCTGAAGTAAAAAGACATGCGGGTCATTCTTTCTGTGTCCACATTGTAAAGCAGTGGTCACTTGACTTCTAGACATTACAGGTACATCACAGATCTCATACCTGGGGAGAGCCTGCTGGAGTATTATCAACAGATGCAGAGGAGCGTTTCTTCTTATGGGCAAAAACATTTTTCCGCCTTTTTCTCCTCTTACTGGCTTTTTTCAGAGCACAAGCTAAGTTACTATGCCCACCAGGTGGTCTCCCAATTCTTTTATTTTTCTTCTTTCCATAATAGTGTGCTAAATGTGGATGACAAAGAAAAATGAAGTAGCTTCATTATTTTTGTGCACCTCACGGCCGCAAGAGATTTTACTAGCAGAGCAGAAAACAGGCACACTAATCTGATTGAGGTTTACATTCCATACAGAGGAATAAACAGATCTCAAGCACATAGCTTGATTAGTAGTGACAAATGCATATGAACAATTCCCTTATATCAAGATATAGAACATTTTTACCAATCCAGAAAGCTCCCAGGGTGCCTTCCCATTCAGTCCCCCCACTGGAAGCAACTATTCTGATTACTATCACTATAGACTAGGTTTGCCTCTATGGAACCACACTGCAGGTATTTTCTGTGTATGATTTATTTTATTCAGCATAATTTTTTGAGTTCCATCTGTACTATCAGGTGCATGAGTAGTTCATTCCTTTATATTGATGAATAGCAATCCACTGTATGAATGTACCAGTTTATTCATACCTGTAGTGATAGACACTCAGGCAGCTTCCAGGTTTTGACTATCATTAATTAAGGTGCAATGAATATTCTTGTACAAGGCTTTTAGTGGGCAGGTTTTCATTTCCTTGAATAGGTATCTAGGAATTGAACAGCTGCATGATGGGCTATGATGAACTTTTAAAGAAACTACCAAACAGGTTCCCAAAGTGGATGTATACTTTTATACTCCCATCAGCAATGTATGAGAGAGATCTAGTTGTTCCACACCTTTGTCAGCATGTAGTATTGTTAGTCTTTTTCATTTGAGTCACACTAGTGGATGCATACTTTCTTACCCTAGTTTTTATTTGCATTTCCCTGATGACTAATGACATTGTGCACTTTTTCATGTGCTTATTAGCCATTTGCGTATCTTTATTTTTCCAAAGTGTTCTTAAAAAATTTTTAATTGAGAGATAATTCCACATAATATAAAACTCACCCTTTTAATGTATATGATTCAGTGGTTTTTAATATATTCATTATATTATACAACCATTACCACTTTCTAATTCCAGAACATTTTGTTTTACTTTTCATTTATTTACTTTGAGGGGAAATTCACATAACACAATTAACTGTTTTATTTTATTTTATTTATTTTTTTGAGTCAGGGTCTCACTCTGTCACGCAGACTGGAGTGCAGTGGCACAATCATGACTTACTGCAGCCTTGACCTCCTGGGCTCAAGTGATCCTTCTGCCTCAGCCTCCTGAGTAGCTGGGATTACAGACATATGCCACCACATCTGACGTATCTTTTTGATTTTTTGTAGAGACAAGGTCTCACTATGTTACCCAGGCTGGTTTCAAATTCTTGGGCTCAACTCAAATCATTCTACAAAAAAGATACCTGTCCAAGTATGTTTGTTGCAGCTCTATTCACATAGCAAAAACAAGGACCCAACCATGTTGCCCATCGAAGCTGGGCTGGATAAAAAAAATGTGGTGCATAAACACAATGGAATATTATGCAGCCATAAAGAAGGACAAACATATGGACTTCGCAGCAACTTGGATGGATTTAGAGTCAATCATACTCAGTGATCTACCACAGAAACAACAGAGTATATCATGTTTTCACTCATAAGTGGAACTTGAACAATTATTATAATACTATAAGAAAGGGATTGGCAAACTGGGAATCCCTAGTGGAAAACTGTCAGGCGTTGGGGAGGGGTGGGATTGGCAGTTGAGGGAAAATGCTAGGGGAAGGCGGGGCATACCTAGTCAACAAGGGTACCTGCATAATCAACGTCTGTATACCTAACATGGAATTGTACCCCACATCTTTATTTTTTTAAAAATGTTAAAACAAAACCAAACCAATTTTTGGGCTCAAGCAATGCTCCTTAGACTCCCAAAGTGCTAAGATTATAGGTGTGAGCCACTGCATCTGGCCACAATTTACCATTTTAAAGTATACAATTCAGAGGTATTTAGTATATTCACAATGCTGTGCAACTACCAGCTCTCTCTAGTTTTGAAACTTCTTTTTGTTTTTTTGAACAATGTATTTTATTTAATCCAGCATATCCAAAATTTTATTTCAACATAAAATCAATATAAAAATTTTAAGAATGACATATTCTGTTTTCATATTAGTATCTGAATTCTGGTATATATTTTACACTTACAGCACATTCCAACTGCACTTGGCAAATGTCAGGAGCTCAACAGGTACAGGTGGTTATGGCTGTCATGCTGAACAGACCAATCTAACCTTTTGTCCTGCTTTATATCTCCCAAAACACTTATCACTTTCTGAATTTATATTGTTTTTTATGTGTCTACCCCCAACTGAAAGTCAACTTTATACAGCAGGAACTATATCTCCAGTGTCTGATATAAGAAAACTTCTCTTTTTATTATTGAGTTGTGGGAGTTCTTAATATATTCTGGAAAGAAGTATTTTTGTTGGACTAATGTATTAAGAATATTTTCTCCAAGACTATGGCTTGTCTTTTTCTTTTTAAAAAATGATATTGGCCAGGTGTGGTGGCTCAAGCCTGTAATTCTAGCACTTTGGGAGGCTGAGGTGAGAGAACTGCCCGAGTCCAGGGGCCAAGACCAGCCTGGGCAACTTGGTGAGACCTCGTCCCTACAGTAAATTAAAAAAAAAAAAATTAGCTGGGTGTGGTGGCACGCACCTGTAGTTCCAGCTACTTGGAAGGTTGAGGCAGAAGGATTACCTGAGCCCAGGAGGTTGAGGCTGCGGTGACTGTGAGTGTGCCACTACACTCCAGCCTGGACAACAGAGTGAGACTCTAACTAAAATAAATAAATAAATAAATAAAATATATTATTCAAAGAGTAGAAGCTTTTAATTTTGGTGATGCTTCATGTATAAATTTTTTTCTTTATGTCGGTGTACTTCTGGATCCTCTCTAGGAAAACTTTGTCTACCCCAAGATATTCTCCTTTTGATCTTCTAGAAGCCTTATAGTTTTAGGTTTTACATTAAGTCTATAATACATTTTGAATTAATTTTTGTATATGCTATGAGGTAGAAGCCAAAGAGCTTTTGTTTTTTTCTATCTGTACCAATACTGTTTGTTAAAAATAATTTACTTTCCCTATTACATTTCTTTGTCACCTTTGTTGAAAATCATTTGGCCACACAAATTTGGCTCTATGCCTAGACTCTATTCTATCCCATTGCTCTAGCTAACTATTCTTTTTTTGTTTTTTTTTTTTTGAGTCACGCTCATGGCCACCACAGTCTCAACCTGCTAGGCTCAGGTGATCCTTCCTCCTTAGCCTTCCAAGTAGCTGGAACTACAGGTGCGCACCACCATGCCCAGCTAATTTTTTAAAATTTATTTTTATTTTTTATTGTAGAGACGAGGTCACACCAAGTTGCCCAGGCTGGTCTTAAATCCCTGAGCTTAGGCAATTCTCTCACCTCTGCCTCCCAAAGTGCTGGGATTACAGGTGTGAGCCACTGCGTCCAGCCTGAATATTCTTTAATACCACACTCTTTTTGTTTTAACAGATCTATGGTTAAAAAAAGAGAGACTAAGTCTTCCAACTTAATTATTCTTTTTTGGAATTGTTTTAGCTATTCTAGATCCTTTGCACTTTCATAAAAATTTTAAAATATAGACACAAATGCAAGAAAGAAACATACTAGCTCTGAACTATATAATATCAAAATATAATGTAATTTTCTGCCAAAAAATGAATTATTCTAAAGAATAGAAGTCCACTCAATATCACTCAAATTAGTACTTTGAAAAAATTATAAAATGTCCTAAATTCAACTATATAACTATGGAAAATAAAGTCAGACAAAAAGCATAATAAAATCCACATACTTTCTTTCCAAGGGTCAAAGTGGTGTATTTATATATGTACTTATATGAACAGTATTTTTCACTTAGCTCCTAATAATTGCAATTTCCTAAACTGTGTGCTGAGCCTGATACAATAAGAAGCTAAGACAACCCTTGCCCTTAAAGAGTTTACAATCTAATAAATATAAATAAAAACTGGAAAATTAAACACAAATTATTTTGCAGTTCAAATACTGATTAGAAAGCTGGTCATGCTAAGCACAGACCTTGCATCAACAGCATCAGTGGCATCTGAGAGCTTGCTGGAAATGCAGATACTCAGGCCCCAGATACCCACAGCCTGATGATAAATCAGAAGCTCTAGTTTTACAAGATTTTCAGGTGATTTGCATGTACTACAAGGAGGCACAGACCCCTAAAAGAAATCTTTCAATTTTAACAAGGTAAAATCCTCCTATATATTAATTCTCCCAAGGGGTATCAGGGCTTGTAATATTTAAGAAAAGGTAGGATCAGAATTTTGGGTGGCAATGCTTTGACAAGGCTCCAAATGGGAAATTTCATCATATAGGAGCACTGCCCCAGTTTCACAAAGGAGAAGATAAGCAAGGAGAGGGAACAGATGATGTTATGACAGTTCAGAGTGAGGTTGCAACTACCTCCTCTGCTCTTTCCACCTCCCAACTACCAAGGCTTCTCTGCTGCTCTTCACAGACACTAAACATGTCCCTGCCTCAAGCCTATGCCCTTGCTCCCTCTCCTCAGAACACCGCCACAAGATGTCTGCATGCGTGTCAGGAAGACTTCCCTGACCACCTGTATAAGCAGCACCCCACCTCCCAGCCTTCCTCACTCTCCTACTATGCTTGCTCACCTTGCCTCATTGTTCCCCAGTAATACCCATCCCTGTAAATGTGTTCCCTTATTTGTTTTCTGTCTCCCACATTAAATGTAAACACACTAAGGACAGAAATGTTGTTTTCTTCATTGTTGTATTCCAGTGCTAGAACAGTGGAATTACACAATAAGCACATAAAATGCCTGCAGATTGCATGAATGAATTATATATCCTATTAGATGCAGTAGCTAATTTATATACATGCTACATATAAAAGTTAGCACACTAAAAGCCTATGGCCTGTTTTGGTATGGCCCTTGAGCTAAAAATGATTCTTACATTTTTTAAATGTTTGTTCAAAAATGGAAGTACAACACAACAAAAAAGAATATATGACAGAGATCACATGACCTATAGCATGAAATATTTATTATCTGATCCTTTAAAGAAAAAGTTTGTATATCTCTGCTATATACGAATGTCTGTAAAATAAAAAAATTTCCAGCATATAAGGTATGATCAGCTGCTACAGTTAACACATTGAAAAAACATGACTCACTGTATTTGGTCTTTGTAAGTACAGAACAGTTCTCAGAACACTTATCCAGAACCATCCGTGGACCGAAGAGGTTAGGACAGCATTCCAGTTTGATACAGGTTTGCCGGCAGAATTCAGTCACCCGATCTGCTGTTTTCACTATCTCAACAGTAGCCCGATAACTCTTTCCTTTATATCTGCCATTGGTAGACATCAGATGCCAAATTTATTGGGCTAGTGATTACTCAGAGAAAAATCAAACAAATTAATATACCTAAAAAATATTTTTGCTTCTTGGAATGTTCTATGACCTTTATAGTTTGAGGACCTGAAAAACAATAAGGAAGTTCTTCATATTGAACTTAAATTAAATAAAATCTGGTAAGCAATGGAAACTAAAAGTTGAGTTATTTAAATTAGCAAAATTAAGTTCCTGTTTTCTGTTCTTAAGGTTTTCAAATAGAAATGTCACTAACTGTTCTAAAAAGAAAAATGACTTTTCACTCTTTCTTTCTTTACCCTGGGCAGTGGTCCTCAGAGCGTGGTCCAAGGACCAGTACAACCTGCCAAATATCATCCATCTATGACAAAATCAGGTCAGAAAGCAAGAGTAAATGTTTATAAACTTTCACAGTAATTTGAAAAAAAGTACTTTTATGTCACCTACATCTAAAACTAAAGTTGTTTTTACATGTGAATGTCTTTTAAATTTTATATTTCTTGTAATTCATTTTCATCATATTTTGTAAACATTGATCCATGACAGAATAGAAAGAAAACAAGTCTGGTCCTTCACCACAAATAGCTGAAGAAGCACTGCCCAAGGAAACATAAGTATTCTGACATCCACAAAAGAACTGATTCTGTAACCTGTTAAAGACAAATGAGAGTAAAGGGCAGAGCAGTCTACTCACTTGGCTTTTAGAACTTCCCCACATCCATGCCACACAGAGTCTTTGTCCAGCTGGAGCTCCCGCAGGACACGACTGGGTTTATAGGCTGCATTGATAAGTAAAGTGAGGACCTAAGCTCGGGTTTAAAGCAGATATATGGGTTGGGAAGGAGAAAAGCATATCATTAGAACCACAGCTCTCTTGCTATCTAACCCTCACAATGTTAAGGCCATTTAGGAGATTATTTTTAGTCATATGTTAACAAAATAATTCCAAAGATATGACAACTCCAAAATTGCAAATAAGGGTAACCAGATCCTGGCTGGGTGTGGTGGCTCACACCTATAATCCCAGCACTTTGGGAGGCAGAGGCAAGAGGACTGCCCTGAGCCCACGAGTTCAAGACCAGCCTGGGCAACTTGGCAAGACCTCGTCTCTACAATAAATTTTTTTTAAAAATTAGCCAGGCATGGTGGCATGCGCCTATGGTTCCAGCTACTTGGAAGGCTGAGGTGGAAGGATCACCTGAGCCCAACAGGTTGAGGCTGCAGTGGCTGTGAGCATGCCACTGCACTCCAGCCTGGATGACAGAGTGAGACCCTGACTAAAAAAAAAAGAGTAACCAGATCCTCTTAAACATTCAAATGCTATGGTCAGGAAAATCCAGATACCATGAATTTCAAATAACTCTAGCACATGCTTCTAAATGCTTTCCCAACCATGACACACACAGAAAATCATATTTGTTTGGAAGACAATGTAGACAGCTGAGCCTTCTTGTGGCCGGAGGAATCTGGCCCAGAAGCTACAGCTTCTCCCAACCCTGTCTTGCCTTGCTGAGGGCTGAGAGGTCTCTTATCTGTTACTCGCAGCACAAAACACTGGCTGTGCAGATGTGTAGCTTTATGGTTACTAAGCCCCTAGATTACTGCCACACAGCCTCTCAGTCATAGACTAACCTCATAGTTCATTCTTCCACCTTTCTACCCTGATAGAGGTGAACCTGCTCTGTGAAGAACTGCTTAGGTGAATGTTCCCTAGGGAGCAGAATTAATTACATGCCCTGTCAATTGTCCAATACATGAGAAAAGTTAATAACTTCTGATAAAACCTACAGTTGTCATGTCTACGGCATGTGGCTCCCTGTGAGAATGCCATGAAATTTCCAAGATCTTTTGCCCTAGGCCAGAACCTTACCTCTCTAAGGACCAGAACACAGTTTCCAGGTCCTACACATTGAGGCAGTTCAGCAATTCTTCCTTTGTTCAGATATGGCCCTGAGAAGCAACGGTGGTTGAAGTATATCTTTGGACAGCAATATTTTCCATTAATCATAACTGGGAAATGAACAGAAACAAATATTCAGAGTAGCCATTCTCTACTTCATGTTTCCAAAACTGAACAGTTGGGATGGGAAGAAACCAAGCATATATCATCATATAAAGTTTGTAATTACATATTTTGAAGCGTCACATGTTGTCTGAAAATGCTCTTGAAATACTTTACACTTACTTATAGGGTTTATTATTCTGCCGAAATCAAACAATGTCTTGAATTATTCACCAGTGAGTTCCTGGGTTAATGCAACATTGTTCCAGACCCTATGTGTCTATCAATAAAGAAAGTGGAAGCTCTAGTTCAAGAATCCATCATGATTTCAGATGATCAATGATTTCTAGGTCTTCAAAACCAACTATTCAATAATCTATCCTGGAATATTTCTAGGAATTGATGGTGAGTATTATTTAGAACAACAGTTTGTCTCCTTAAAACCACTAATATGTCAGTGTCTTTGATGCTGTGGAAGCTCTCCTATCTCTGAGATTTTTCAAAGGGCTAAAAGAATGCTGTGACTCCATTTCTAAGTTCTTTTTGTTCCATGGGTGTTACCGGGTCATTAGGCCCCTCTTTTCAGTTCTTGTCTGTATGAATACTACCCTTCAATATAATTTTTTAAAAAATCCTCTCAGAGTTTGCTGGTATTTCAGCTATTGGATGTAAAAAATGCAAAACTGGTAACACACTCTGATCTAAAGTAGAGAGAAGAAGCTCTTCTGATAGATTCTGCTTGTTAATCCAATGTTAAGGAAAGGAGATGTGTACATGATGCCCATGGTAGACAGGACCCTGAAGTTCATAATGTCCTCTCTTTAAGAACACAGTCTTAGCGCAGTGGTCAGCATATTGGTACCCACTTTTCCATTTGAACCCTGTCACTCAGATCACCCTCTTCAGGATTAAGACACTCATGCCTCTGCTGCTGGGAATACTGACAGCTCACAACTCTCAACCATAAGTCTATCCTAGAATTGTACTGAGCTGAGAACGATCCTCAGTAGGATAAACCATCTTGCCCTTTGTGAGGTGAGGAGGGAGCAGTGGCTCACTTCCATTAACTAGTCAATGAGATGTGACCACCACACCAATTAGGGACAACTCTGAGTGGCTAGATCAGCTCCAAGACTCCCTGTGAGACTAGAAGAAACTTTTGTTGCAACTACATTGTGGTTCAACTTCTCTCTCTGTTTAGTTCAGCATTCTTTACTCCTTCTAGGAGCTGTTTCCAAAAATACTCCCTAATGAAACTCCTGCATGCTAATACTAGCACTCTGTTTCCCAGAGAACCTGACTTATGATGAAACCCAAACCAAAAGGCCTTGGCCGTGATCATGTAGGAGACAGTAATGTCTTAATTCTGTAGTTTCAGTAGGTATTAGAATGGCCAGCAATGCATCAAAAACAAGGAGTTACATAGCCCTAATCCTCTATGTATAAATGATGTAATAAAAAGGAAGTGAAGCTGGGCTTGGTGGCTCAGCCTGTAATTCCATGCTTTGGGAGCCTGCGGGTTCAAGACCTGCCTGGGCAACTTGGCGAGACCTCATCTCTACGATAAATCAAAAAAATCAGCCGGGCGTG
>NW_007245721.1:572789-598218 GCF_000164805.1 Carlito syrichta
GGGGACCAGCCACTGTACTCCAGTCTGGGCGACAGAGTGAGATTCCGACTCAAAAAAAAAAGGAAGTGGGTGGAAGAGACAGAAGTACAGGTTTGAAACTTGAGAAAGATTTCAGTTTCAGTTCTGGTCCTTCCACTCATAAGCCGTGTAACTGCTCTGAGCTTTGGTTTCTTTTCTGGGCATTTACTAAATATCATCCACATACCCAATTTGTGTTAGAGTACACATAGCCAAGATGCTAAGCATTTTATAACCAGCACAGAGGAAGTTAAGAGTAGTCAAGAGAGACCCCTGCACAAGTTTTTTTGTTTTGTTTTGAGTCAGGGTATCACTCTGGAGTGCAATGGCATGGTCACAGGTCACTGCAGTCTTGATCTCCTGGGCTCGGGTGATCCTTCTGCCTCAGCCTCCTGAGTAGCTGAAACTACATGCATGTGCCACTACTCCTGGCTAATTAAAAAAAAAAAAAACTTTTGTAGAGACGTCTTACTATGTTGCCTAGTTGGTCTTGAACTCCTGGGCTCAAGCAATTTTCCGCCTTGGCCTCCCAAAGTGTTGGGATTATAGGTCCAGCAAGGGTCTTTGTCTCATTTATCAGGCATTGTCTCTGGAACAACTTGGGTTCTCAATGCTTTATTTCTTATAGAAATCATGAAGTTTATATACAAAGTGTGCATATCACAAAAGGGGTTTAGAAAATAATAACCCCCCACCTCTCTACCACCTAGCTTCAGAAAGAGTACTGCCTTTATCTAAAGTCAGGGATAGCAGGGTGTAGTGGCTCATACCTGTAATTTCAGCACTTTGGGAGGCAGAAGTGAGAGGACTGCCTGAGCCCAGGGATTCGAGACCAGCCTGGGCAACTTGGAGAGACCTTGTCACTACAATAAATCAAAAAGTTAGCTGGGTGTGGTGGCATGTGTCTGTTGTTCCAGCTACTTGGAAGGCTGAGGCAAAAGGATTGCCTGAGCTCAGCAGGTCAGGGCTGCAGTGGCCATGAGATATGCTGTATTCTAGCGGCCACTGCACTCCAGTCTGGGCGACATAGTGAGACTCCAACTCAAAAAAAAAAAGTCAGGGATGATTATATTGACTTCCTTTGCCCTTGGCACACAACAGGCAGTTATAACTCTAAAGTCACAACTAAAAGATCTCTCTATGAAGTTACATCCTAGAAATCATGAGTTTTGTTTAAGTACTTTCAGATACAATCTATTAAAGAAGCTAAGGTTCTCTTTTCCATAAGATTACATATGCTTATACCTGAGTCTGTGGAGTTCAGTTCCTGATTCTTCAGGCCCTCATGGACAGTCCTGGAAGATGATACCCTGGGTCAAGAAACACAGCAAAATTGTGAGATAATCCTTAAGATCATTAAAGTGAGCGAGTTAAGTTTCCTTCAAATCCAAAAAGAAAGCAAACATGGCATGTTGCAAAATCTATAATAGAAGGTACTGCCTTGATCATATTAGAAAAAAACCCCCAGCAATTGCTTTAAAAACCATATACAGGATCTAATGAGCCAACAGACAGTCTGCATACAGCACCATGATACCACATGTTCAAACAAATTTTCTTTTCATTCATGTGGGCAAAAAACTACAAAATTGTTCGTGGGACTCAAACTACAAGTAAACTACTCATTTTTAAATTGCCACTGAGCAGAAACATTTCTCATATTGAGTCTATTGTCCTCATCCATCAGTTTCAAAATTGAAGATAAAGTATGTTAATAAAAAACCCATATTTATTATGTATATAGCAATCACTAAAAAAGACTAGCTTATCTTTTTAGAATGTTTCCTGACTAAAACTTTGGATTTGTTTTGGCAACTAAATCAAGGAAGAATCCAAGGCCAGTTTTTTTTTTTTTTTTTTTTTGGTCATTGTTACCTTACTTCTCTACCTGGGATAAAATTCTATAGCCTTTCTCCCCACTTCTATTATCAGTTTTATTACCCATGTAGCTACAAAAGTAATTATAAATTATGTATTAGGCAGTTAAAGAATTTTCTGTATACAGAACTGTGTTGCCCCCAAATTCATATGTTGAAGCCTAATGTAAAAGTATTTGAAGACAGGGCTTTTGGGAAGTAATTAAAACTAAATGAAGTCATTAAGGATAGGGCCCTAATCCAACAGGATTAGTGGCCTTAGAAGAAGAAGAAGCAGGGTTGTGGAGAAGCTGAAGGAGAAAGAGAACTCTACCATATGAGGACATAGCCAGAAGGCAGCCATCTGCAAGCCAGAAAAAGAGCCCTCACCAGGAACCAAATGGACCAGCACTTTGAACTTGTACTTCCTAAAGTGAGAAAATAAATTTCTGTGTGGTTTAAGACACTCAATCTGTGGTATTTTGTGTGAAAGCCCAAGTAGAGTTCAACACCCAATGTTTTAAAGAGCACGCGCGCATGCACACACACAGAAATCTTTCTATTTTTAAGGCTTAAAGGAATCACTAATAATTGTTGCTCAAAAGCTGTGTGTGAAGGTATGCTACAAAGAGTTTCTTTATTCTTTTTTGAGTTAGAGTCTCACTCTGTCACCCAGGCTGGAGTGCAGTGGCACAGTCATGGCCATCGCAGCTTCAACCTGCTGGGCTCAGGTGATCCTTCCACCTCTGCTTTCCAAGTAGCTGGAATTACAGACACCTACCACCACGCCCAGCTAATTTTTTGATTTATTGTAGAGATGAGGTCTTGCCAAGTTTCCTGGGCTGGTCTTGAACCCATGGGCTCAGGCAATCCTCTCACCTTGGACTCCCACAGTGCTGGAATTACAGGAGTGAGCCACCACACCCGGTCACAAAGAGTTTCTTGATGGGCAGAAAGTTACTGCTGCGAGTGTGTCTTTTATTTTAGAGTTGTCCCCTACCTCAAGTTTTTTTTCCACTGTAACAAATCATATCCTAATTTACAGTTTTTGCTCTTCCTTAGCAAATACCAGCATGGGGGTTCTTATTTCCTTTCTTTTATTCAAATGCCTTCAGGCTCTAAAAGCCAAAGAAAACTCAATTTAGAGAACATCTTGAGAATTCATTTTACTCTTTTGTATATAATGTCATTTTAGAAAATGCATATGCTGTAAAGAGAAGTATATAAATGATCAAAAGCTGAATTAAAAAATTATGCTTCCATCTGGAAAATAACATATGAGGAGATACACTGTCTCAAAAAGTTATTTCTTTTTCCAGATATTCTAATTTCAAGTGTCAACTGTTCAGACATACTATTATATTACTTACTGTTTTTCTGGTTGAACCACTGCGATTTTCCTCTGTTTATGCACTGTAAGATGAAAACAAAACTATAAGTACCAAAAAAAATTTTTAAGGAAATTTTATATATATATTTAAAAAGGTTACACTAGCATATTTAAAGCCTGATTTTGTGTATATAAAACTAGCAAGTACTATAAATTAGTGCTTATATGTCTGAATATCTAAATTAAGGCACATTTTCTGGGTAGGGGTCTTTATACAAAGAGTCAAAACAATATTTTCAAAGCTCCCTGGGTCAATAAGCTCCATGAATATTTTCTAAGTAAAAATGGATATTCAAAAGAAAAACTCGACTGAGTAGGTGGCTCACACCTGTAATCCCAGCACTTTGGGAGGCAGAGGCAAGAGGATTGCCTGAGCCCACAGGTTTGAGACCAGACTAGGCAACATGGCAAGACCTTGTCTCTACAATAAATAAATTAAAAAAATTAGCTGGGCATGGTGGTACATGCCTGTAGTTCCAGCTACTTGGAAAGCTGAAGTGGAAGGATTGCCTGAGCCCAGTAGGTCGAGACTATGGTGGCCATGAGTGTGCCAGTGCACTCCAGTCTGGGTGATAGAGTGAGACTCTGACTAAAAAAAAAAAAAACAAAAAAAACAAAAAACTGATTTGAGAAGGATGCTAAGACCATTCAGCGAGAAATGGTGCTAAGAAGATGGAATATCCACATGAATGAAATTGGATCCTTCCTTACCTCATATCATATATAAAAATTCATTCATATATAAAAATTCATATCATATATAAAAATTCATTCATTAGCACCATTCAATAAATGGTGCTAAGAAAATGGAATATCCACATGAATGAAATTGGATCCTTCCTTACCTCATATCATATATAAAAATTAACTCAAATAGACCAAAGATCTAAATGCGAATATAAAAGCTAAAACTATAAAACTGTTAGAGAAAAACACAGGGGAAAATCTTCCTGACATTGGATTTGACTATATATATTAAATATATTTATATACATTTAACCATATGACTCAGCAATTTCAGTGTTGGGTATATATACCCAAGGGAAATGAAAATATATGTCCATATAAAAACCTGTACACTACTGTTCATAGCAGCATAATTCTTTTTTTTTTTTTTTGAGTTAGAGTCTCACTCTGTCACCCAAGCTGGAGTGCAGCGGCATGCTCACGACTACTGCAGTCTCGACTTGTTTCTTC
Organism: Carlito syrichta; assembly: GCF_000164805.1. Taxonomy (NCBI): domain Eukaryota; kingdom Metazoa; phylum Chordata; class Mammalia; order Primates; family Tarsiidae; genus Carlito; species Carlito syrichta. The sequence continues at coordinate 577,251 of NW_007245721.1, forward strand.
CTCAACTTTTCAAGTAGCTGGAACTATAGGTGCATACCACCACATCCAGCTAATTTTTTTATTATAGAAGCGAGGTCTTAGCAAGTTGCCTAGGCTGGTCTCACTCAGGTAATCCTCTTGCCTTTGCCTCCCACCCAAAGTGCTGGGGTTACAGGCACAAGCCACCATACTCAGCAGCAGCATTATTCTTAATAGTCAAAAAATGAAAATAGACCAAATGCCTATCAACTGATGAATGGATTTTTTTAAATGTAATATATTCATAAAATGGAATATTATTCAACTATATAAAAGGAATAAAGAACTGAGACACACCATAACATGGATGAACTCTGAAAACATACTAAGTAAAAGAAACCAGGCACAAAATACCACATATTATATAGTTCCATTTATATGAAATGTCTATAATACACAAACCTATAGAGACAGAAAGTAGATTATTGGATGCTGGGGTGGAGGTTAATTGCTAATGGGTATGAGGTTTCTTTCTGGAATGATGAAAATATTCTCAATTTGACTGTGGTGATAAGTGCACCACTCTGTGAATATACTAAAGCCACTAAATTGTATATTCTAGAGGAGTAAATTTTATAGTATATAAATTGTATCTCAATAAAGTTGTTTAAAAGGAGAAGGATGCTTCAAGATGAATTGTATATTCTAGAGGAGCAGATTTTATGGTATATAAATTGTATCTCAATAAAGTTGCTTAAAAGGAGAAGGATGGCTTCAAGATGAGGCTACAAAAAGACTCTGGCTTCCATCTTCCTCAACCTTTCTTGCTCTCTTGCTTCCTCACTCTGGTAGAAGCCAGTTACCATGCTATGAGCTGCCTTATGGAGAGGCCCATGTAGCAAAGAGCAAAGGGAAGGCTTCAGTCAACACCTAGCAAGCAGCTGAGGCCCTCAGTCCAACAGCCTACAAGAGCTGCAATGGTCTGAATGTTTATGCCACCAAAATTCACACTGAAACCTAGTCACCAATGTGTTGGAATTAGGAGGTGGGGAAGTTTTTCTTTTTTAAGAGATAGGGTCTCCCTCTGTCACTCAGATGGGAGTGCAGTAATACAAGCTCATTGCAGCATCAAACTCCTAGGTTCAAGTGATCCTCCTGCCTCAGTCTCCCAAGTAGCTGAGACTACAGGTGTGTGCCAACGTGCCCAGATAAATTTTTATTTTTATTTTTGTGTAGAGAGAGTCTTGCTATATTGCCCGGTATGGTCTCAAACTCCTGGTGCAAGCATTCCTCCCACCTCAGCCTTCCAAAGTCTGGGATTACAGGTATAAGCATCCACACTCCACCAAGGTGGGGACTTTGTAAGGTGATGAGGTCATGAGGGCAGAGCCCTCATGATTCAGATTAATGCCCTACAAAAAAGACCCCAGAGAGCTAGTAGTCCTTTCCACCATGTAAGGACACAGCAAGAAGGTACCATCTATGAACCAGGAAACTTGTCTTCACCAGACACTGAATTTGCTAATGCCTTGATCTTGGACTTCCCAGTCTCTAGAATTGTGAAAAATACATTTCTACTGTTTATAATTTACTCAGTCTATGGTATTTTGTTATAGCAGCCAGACTGGACTAAGACCCTTGACAATAATCATCTGAGCAAACTTAGGAGTAGATCCTCCCCCAGTTGGGTCTTCAGATGACTACAGCCCTCGCTGACACCTTGACCACAGCCTGTGACAGACTTGAATCCAGAGGACCCACCTAAATTGCACCTAGATTTCTGCCCACAGAAACTGTAAAATATTAAATGTCTGTTACAATAAATAATGGAGGAACAGACAAACAAAATGACATCTTGTTTTTTCTCTGAAATGTACAGATTCATCCTAACTGGTAGCAGCCACACAACAGATTATTTAACAATCAACTCTCTATAAGTCAATAACATATTTTTGATGTGAAATAGACAGATACCTCGTGCTCGGCGAGGAGTGCTGAGGGGGTGGCCATTGGTTTCACACCAGCCCAGAGGAAATATATCCATAGACTCCACACTCACAATACATTCAGGTATAGGCTTCTTAGAACCTGTTAGATTTAAAAACAAATAAACAAGCAAACATCTTTAGACCATTAAATAACCTTCTTCACTAACTACTTTCCAGGCAGCATTCTACTCTTGCAAACAATATAGATACAAGTCTCTTTAGCAAGTATCTTTTACACAGAAGTCATACTTTTTAACATGTATAATAAACTTTATGCAAAAAAGTAAAGTGTCTCCCATGTAAAACTGTATAAGAACTAAAATGTGTAGTGAATAAACAGAGTGACCCTTAGCTAGGGAATAGTAAATAAGCAACTGGGACTACCGCTGGTATCATTCAGGTGATTAAAAAAGTATCATAGTCAATTCCTTGAAATAATTGGAAACCAAAAGGCAAAAGTGACAGTTCTACTCAATAAGAACATTAGTTCTGATACTCCAGGAATAATCCAGGAAGTAGAACAGTGAATTCAAATCAGGAAGCAATTTGGCAAGTTACTCAACAGGGGTTGCATAAAAATCTATATTCAATATTGTCCTTGACATCTGCATTACATGCCAAGTCTACACAAATCAGAAACAGTAGGTACCTTCTCAGAGTCTGACTACTTGGCAGCAGAAGAGCAGGATAAAAAAGAAATTGGGGCCATACACAATAACTGTAGCACTGAGTACTCACACAGTGCCCTGTGTTACAAACTGGTATAACCACTAAATATTTCTTTTAATACAGTTTATCATTTTTACTTTTTATATTTTTCGGCTCTATAGGTTTGGGGCAACCAAAATATTATCTCTTCAATAAGCTAGGTGGTAATGCTCATACTCATATAATTTGGTCACATCAAAATATGTTATTTGACTTATGCTTTCCTCTTCCAAAAAATAGGGGACTCTGTAGTAAAGATTCTTTATTCACACTCATTTCCCAAAATATGAAATTTGAAAATCAAGGACAGAAAAATACATTTTTAACTTAGAGTTTTGCATTACAAATCAGAAGTCTCTGAACAAGATACCTACTTAACTAATCCATTAAGTTTAACAGGCCATAATGCAGGAGTAAATAATAAGCACAAAGGAGAGCAGCCATAGAAGGCTTCTCAGGAGTCCTGGCACTCACCCTCCAGCTGGAGCCACAGGTAGGAGCCTCTCACAGCAGTGATGGTGGCAACACACACTTCCTCAGGGAGAAGGGGATTCACTGCCTCAAGCTTCATGGTCTCCTTAAATTCATGCTCAGAAATTGACTAGAAAATGAATGAATCAAATCCATTTACTGGATTAACACTTAGTAGTAACTCATATGCTTAACTAGAAGAATTTTTCAAGTAGTATTTAATCCCTAGCTGTACTCAAAAGCTTTACACTGTTTTGCTTTTTAATAAAGCCAAATGTAAGATGTTTGCCTTTTTGGTGTTATAGGCAGTATGCTCTTTGATATTTGTAGATATTCCTACATTATTACTACCTGTATGACCTTGCTCAAGCTGTGTAACATCTTTTTGTTTCAGTTTCTTCACCTATCAAATGAAATTGAGAACTCTTATCTTGCTGGGTTATTACGAGGTACCAATGAAATAAGATACCAAAAGTTCTGTGTCCTTAGCCAAGCTGCCCTTAAGCACTGTTAGTTCACTTCTTTCTCATAAAGGGCCCTATCATACAATAAACTGCCTGGCTCATATTTGTGTATCATAAGAGGATAAATAATGTTATGAACAGGGTTTGGAAGGGGTCATTTAAAAACAGACAAAGTTGCACTTTTTAGGTCAAAATGGACAACTGAACATCTGCATTTGATCTCTCTCCTTTCTGACAACCAACTAAAACTAAAGTTGTTTTTGCTTGTTTGTGTTTTAAAGTAAAAAACTTAACAGGATGGATATAACAGGAGAGGAAACAACATTTTATAAGCTAAAATTGAGAATAGGGTGTAGATACTAAGTTAGTATATCAAAGAAAGGTAAATCTAAGCTGGCTGTAAAGAAAGCTAATAACTGGCAGAACGAGTTACTCACCAACTGCAGGTAGAGGAGAAATAGCCAAAATGAGAAGTATTTGTTGAGAACATTTAAGAAGTATTTAGGTCATGCTATTGGCTCCTCCAGTCCATGCCCCAACTCTCCCTTCCTTTCCCCGTAGCAGGTGAGATTTGTCCTCTAGACAGGGTAAAATATAAAATCCCCGGGCAGGAGGACTGTTGAGGGCATGCATGTGGTACCAAAAACAGGAATTAGCACATGGAATGTTTAAAGGCCTGTCTGTGCCTCTACCTACCAGGTAGGGGACCAGGAGAGACTTCTTATAGTAATATGACAAGCCCAAGAAGAAAAAAAGGTAAGAAAAGTAGAGGTTTGATCCAAAGGACCAGCATCCAAATAAAAGAAGTTCCAGAAAAGAAAAAGACAGAAAATGGAAACAAGGAAATCAAAGTGAGTCAAGAAAATTTCCCAGCACAGAAAGAAATGCATGAGTGTTCAGAGAGAAAGTGCTCACTGAGAACCCACACAGTGGATGAAAACAGGCCCACACCAAGGCTCATCACTGTGAAAGTGGTAACAAAAAGATTCTATAACCATCCAGGGAGGAAAATAAGGCAGGTCATCTACAAAAGATTGAGAATAAGAATGGCTTTCAACTTCCTGACAGCAACACTAGAAGTTAGAAAACAACTAAGCAATGTTTTCAAAATTCTGACGTAAAATAACTTTTGCGTTGAGCCAAACTATGAATCAAGTTAGTAGAGTGAAGTCACTTTCAAATATACAGTATCTACAAAAATATACTTCTCTTGCACCATGTAATAGGAAGCTACTGAGAGATGGGCTCCATCAAACAAAGAAGTAAACCAAGAAAGAGGAGGCCATGATGCATATAAAACAGGGGACCCCCAAATCATAAGTGGCAAGGGCAGTTCCTTGATGAAAAGAAAGGGCATTTCCATGATTAAAAATAAAGAATAATCCATCCAGAAAGAGAGTGGAGGTTGCTAAAGGGATGTCTATGAAAAATGTTAGGAATGACAGATTTCCTGATGTGACTGCCTTTGTGAAAACTGCAATGAACGACTACTGGGTGGGAAGAACTAGTAAAAGATACAAAGACAATTAAGCAAATGAAAAACAAAATAATTATTTACTCGAGGAAAAATAAAAAAAGGAAATGATCATTAAAAAACTGCTGTGTTCCGCTGTGAATAATATTTGAGTGCATATAATAACTTGGAAAAACTCAATTCAGAGTTAATCAAAAATTATAACAAAACTCTAAAGAAAGAAGTGGGTAAGACAGCAGGGAGAGGTAATATAAAATAGCTAAATGCTCATTTACCATAATATAGAACCAATAGACATCTCTAAGATTACTGACTTAAAAGAGCTTATTATTTTGAAAATGAAGACATACAAATACCAGAATATCAGTGAGAAGAACAAGAAGTGTTTACTTCTGGGATGGGAGACTGAGGAGAGGGGTAGGGCAGGGATTGTTGTTTTATGTTCTAAATCTTTTACTGCTCCTTGGCTTTTTAAGCTACCTGCATGTATTATTTGGATAGAAGTATTTTTAAATATCCTTAACATTTTTTCTTCACTTCAACTTTTAAAAAATATTATTGAACCATCAACAATAATTACGAAATAAAATTTTAAATTCATATGACTTCAGCTACTAAGAAAAAATAAAACCAATACACTTCTAAACCTAACTTAATCAGCAAACTAACTGATTTGGACTTCTGCAGTGAATGTATTTCTCTTTAGATCATTTTATTATAATCACCAAGGTGCTTATCTGGATTGAGTGAGGTGATTAACTTCAGAATAATCGACATAAAAAGCAAAGGAAGCATAGCAGTCTTACAGTCCTGAAGCAGGGGCCATGAGGGGTTCTCACCGGAGGGAAGCACCTCTGGGGAGCAGCTTCAGCACCACACTGTTTGAGGTAGTCAGCCCAGTCAAAGTCCTGGCTTGGGTAGCCTAGGTGGGGACAAAAGAGCAATGATTCTCACTACACATGCTTGTCTGGCTCCACCACTCTTCCAGGGTTGCTACTTTTAGGACTTCGATCATTTTGCCTTTTTTTTTTGGAATCAGAGTCTCGCTCTGTCACCTAGGTTGGAGTGCAGTGGCATGATCACGGCTCACTGTAGCCTTGACCTCTGGGGCAGTCCTTCCCCCATAACCTCCAGAGTAGCTGGGACCACAGGCACGTGCCACCAAGCCCTGCTAATTTTTCTATTTTTTTGTAGCGATGAGGTCTCACTATATTGTCTAGGCTGGTCTAGGACTCCTGTGCTCAAGCAATCCTCCCACCTCAGCCTCCCAAGATGCTGGGATTATAGGCATAAGCCACCGCACCTGGCAGACTTTGATTATTTTAATGTGGGAAAGCACACTATACACCTAAAGCATTGCTAATTTCATAAAATAGAGTAACTCTGGTCTAACTATACAATTAAATTCCTTTTTTTTTTTGAGTTGGAGTCTCACTCTGTTGCCCAGGCTGGAGTGCACTGGCATGCTCACGGCCACCACAGCCTTGACTTGCTGGGCTCAGGTGATCCTTCTGCCTCAGCCTTCCAAGTAGCTAGAACTACAGGCACGTGCCACCATGCCCAGATAATTTTCTGATTTATTGTAGATACGAGGTCTCACCAAATTGCCCAGGCTGGACTTGAATCCCTGGACTCAGGCAATAATCCTTTTGCCTCGGTCTCCCAAAGTGCTGAGATTACAGGTTTGTGCCGCCGTGCCTGGCCTACAATTAGATTCTTTAAATACATTTTAAAACTTTCAAATTTCAAACTAGGCACTTATTTTGAACAATATTTCATATGATTAGTTGCTGGCAATTTACCAAAATAATCTAAGATAGTTACAACTAGATTTAATTTATACATATAAATTCCATCTTACTGGCAATTTGCTTAGGACTCAGGCTATGAAGGAAAAGAGATAGCAAATAATACTAGTTAATTAGCAAAGACAAAGACTTTTTTTTCCAATAAAGCTATTTCCTCAAACATGTCTTAGCTACTACTGATACAATGCTATCAGCATTTTTTTCAGATTCATGTACTACAGAATCTCAAAGTTTTTATAACCTGAATCATACATTCATTTCAGAAAAAGCATTAAGCTTAACTACTAACTTAAGTCTACCAAGGTTCTAGATGGAAGCATTTCTAACCCACTGCCTTCACTGAGCACCCTCTGCATGGAAGGAGCTGGGTGAGGCTGACTGCCTGCTGTGTTTGCATTGCTCTTGGCTTCCACAGAGCTTAATGTCTCACAGGCAACACAGTAGGCTACTCAAGACTATTCCCCACACCACCCCACCCCGACCCCGCCCTGCCCCAACAGATAAACAGCCCCTGCAATCATCTTCCCTGAGCACCTGGGACTGGTACCATGTTCTTCCTCTGCCCCTACCTCAATTTCTGACAGTACATTTTCTGCTATTTTTTAAATTACATAATCTACCTTCCCTCTATTTACAAGATGGTTGACTTGTCTGTAATAATGATGAAAGTTCAATATCTTTAATAATTGTTTCTTCTGCCAGGTGCAGTGGCTCATGCCTATAATTCCAGCACTTTGAGGGGCAGGGGCGAGAGGATTGCCTGAGCCCAGGGGTTCAAGACCAGTCTAAATAATATGGCAAGACTTTGTCTCTATAATAATAAAAAATTAGCCAAGCACAGTGATGCACACCTGTAATTCCAGCTACATGGAAGGCTGAGGCAGAAGGATCACCTGAGCCCAGCAGGTCGAAGCTGCAGTGGCTGTGAGCATGCCACTGAACTCCAGCCTGGGTGACAGAGTGAGACTTTGACTTAAAAAAAAAATTGTTTCTTACTTTTCACATAAAGGTGGAAAGCAGGATAAAGAACTTGGGATGTACAGAATCTGCCTACAAAGCAAGAACTTCCTTCTGTGGCCGTTTTATACCACGTGTTCCAGTCAGGCACTCCTACACTGTGTTCACTGGCAGAGGAGAATCTGGGAAGTTCTGTTAGTGTTTTCCCCTATTTGTCCCTCGAAGGGACTGAGTTGTACTCATTGAGCTTGTCACTCTACCCCGTGACAAACTCAATGCCTAGCTCATAGCAAACATCATGTTTGTTGGATGAGTGAAGTCTGAGTGGAGCAGAAAAGGTACTGAGTTTATGAACCTTGTTAACATGAGAGAGTACTTCCAGCCTAGTGTTCCAGCAATTAGAAATTGAAGCCATGCTTTACCAAAAGCATACTAATAAAATATACGTAAAGCACCAATTAAATAATCTAATTTGCCAATATTAAAAAATCAGATAAACATCTGACCTTTTCCATATATTCTAAGTTAAAAAGCATTAAAAATTTCAGTCAAGTGCAAATAAGTCATAATTAAGAGCCTTGATTGAAGGATCAAAGACCATATTTTGCAACATTGCAAACATCAGGAAAAGGAGCTGTTACTTTCTTACCAACAGCCTCTCATAAGTTCTATTCTTGACAGTAAACTTCCCTCTGAAGAGTTCCCCTCCTGGATAAGGCCCAGACTCCTAAGAATTATAAATAATCTATCTCCTAGCTTTGGCTCTATGGTCTCTTCTCACAAACCAGCCCCCAACACTCACTGTGCATCCTAGCTCTCCCCTCTGTGACCTCCTAACAGACACAAGATGGGATGAACTAAGGAGTCATCAAACAACCCAGTTTGCAACTTGGCTTTTCAGGTTGTTATGAAGATGTATGTATCAAAGTACAAGCAACATACTCTTTTTTAACAGCTCTTTAGTTTGATTTGTACTTCTAAATATGTAAATATATGAAATCTAGACCTTCATTTATACTTATCTCAGGTCCCAAAAATGTTAGGGATGGGCTGGGGGCATGAGGAGAGGGACAAAAGACCTAGGCAATGCCATCTGACATATCTTATTTCAAGGAAAAGCTCCCAAGTAACAACTCAGAAGACTGTGAAGGCACACCTGGTGGTGGGCTAATATGTAGGCCATTCTTCAGACACCACTGTACGGGGAAGATGCCAGGACTGTCAACATGGCACACAAAGGATCGCCTGGCATGGTCCTCAGGCCGCAAGTCATCCATTTCCACCAGAAAGTACCTTTCATCAAAAACCTGTACATGCAATTAACAGATAAAATGGACAAATGGTTTATTATGCATGTGTATATACAGCATCTATGTGTGTACATATATACATATATGTATTTTTTCCTTGGTACAACCAAACATGTTAACAAAAGTTCACAGTCACACTGTATATTAATAATACTAAACACACAATAAATATTAGCTCTGTGTCATATAAAGTTTATATATAACTACTGTTATAATACAATACTTTTCAAGTATCAATTCAGTTTTATTATTCCCAAAAAATGAATGAGGGTAAGTATCATTATCAGCTCCATTTTGCAGATAAGGAAGATGACTTTAAAGAGAGGTTAAATAACTTGCCCCAGGTTACAAAGCCAGGCAGTGGAACCTGATTCAAACTAAAGTAATTGACCTCCAAACAAAAGTTAGTTTAAGCTTAGTGAGGAGTCAACTACACTAGTATGTACTAATTTTTCAGATCCTAGCCCAGTTGCAAATGCCAAAGAGAGAATTTTAAGAGTTTCCTTTGGCTTCTTACCATCCCACATCCCTTCAGACTCTAAGATAGGGCCTTCTGACCCCACTTGCAGGTTCAGAATCTCTCCTTGCTCTGAGAATAATCTTCTCCCAAAACAGAGAACACTTACATTAAAAATCAAATTTAATTCTCAATAGGTCAGCATGCAAGTGACTACTCCTCTAGCCAGACTCAACTTTGGGTTCTATTTTCACTAAATGGGCTTCTATTCTAGCCCTAAACAGAAATCCTCTCTGCAATACCTCAGTTGTAGTAACTGAGAAACCAGGCCCTAATAGCCTGCTCAGTTATTGTGGTTGCTTCTAACAAGAGTCCTATTTTTGTCAGTCTTCCAAGAGACTGAAGTCTGAATCTGGAAGACATGGCTGAAGCCATCCCGTTGCCAGACCTATGACACTGACTGCCTGGCTTCCACTCATCTCCTCAGCCCAAACCCTGCAGCGGACTGGCTACGGGTAACACTTACCTGCCTCCAACTTTACAGATACCTCGGCCTACATACCAGTTAAATCTCCTTCACTTATATACAGCTAGGCCTGCCCCAAGGAATGTGGCCCCCACTATTCTGTTACCCAGGCCCCAGTCTGCTTCGGCTAGGACTACCAAACTCTGAAGAAGGAATGGACCGCAGAGAACTGGGCAACAAAAATACAAAATATGCATAGAGGTCATTCTAGTCTCACAGCTTAGGAGGAAAAATGGGTGGGATTACTAGAGTGTGAGGATAAAAACACCACCAATTTCCTAAACCAGTCACTCTGACAGAGATTCTTATCAAGAGAGTTACCCTCATTTTACCTTAACAACTGTAGCAGGAAAGATTCCAAAAGGAGACCAGGGATCTACAGCTTCCAATTTCATATTTACACAGAATGTATGAATGCCAATAGTTTGTTTGTCCTGAAATGCAAACACCGGAAGGGGATAAAAATATAGAATGTCTATTTTAATTTTATACTCATATGAGTATTGATTAATTGATTATGTAATTGATTAAAATAATGGAACTGTTCAGCTTCTGGTAAATCCTGTAATTTTCTTCCCTGGAAAAAAACTATTCAGGAACACACACACACACACACACACACACACACACACACACACACACACACAGAAAGTGCTCCTACTCTCTATACTTGGAACACAAAAAATTTGGAGGAAACCCCAAATTTATTTTATGACAAGTTAGGGAAACTGGGCACAGTGGCTCATGCCTGTAATCCCAGAACTCTGGGAGGCAGAGGCAAGAGGATTGCCTGGGCTAGGGGTTCAAGACCAGCCTAGGCAACTTGGCGAGACCTCGTCTTTACAATAAACCAAAAAATTAGCTGGGTGTGGTGATGTGCACCCATATTTCCTGCTACTTGGAAGACTGAGGCAGAATGACCACCTGAGCCCAGCAGGTCGAGGCTACGGTGGCCATGAGCTTGCCATTGCACTCCAGCCTGGGTGACAGAATGAGATTTCAAACACAAACAAAACAAAACAAACAAACAAACAAAATGCTAGGGTCATGTAGTTAAGAGTAGAAGAGAAGAGACTCAAACGACTTTAAGAGAAAATCTAGACAACTGTTGGAAGAAAAAAAGAAAAGTCATCTCTCCATCCTGAACACCTCCTTCTCCTTCAGAGGTCACAGCATTCTCATGGACTTCAGGGACTACTTGATGCTTTCTACCTCCCTACATTGGTCTACTCTAATGTAAAGCTAGCAACACCTATCTATGTGTTTGCTTTTACCTTGAATAAATAAGATGGCAATGGTTCTTCCTCCTCCTCTTTCACTTTGGCCAAAATCTCTTGCCACTCTGCTTCATTTTTCTGATGTCTGATGGCTTTAATAAAACAAGACAGCATGCTTTAGATGAGGAAACATATACTCTTTTTAACTGTTCTGAAAGGATTCACATAAACAAAAAAAGTCACTTTCCACCAGAACTAGGAAAGGGTTCAAGCCCACTTATATCCATCTTCACTCAAACCTTGCACCTTAACCTCAGTACTCTGTCTGCTCTGTGCAGAGCCTGGACAGTTAAGTTTTGTGAAAATATCTACAGTAAGAGCATAAGGATGCTGTAGTCCATAACATAATACAACATCCAAATTGGGACACGAAAAACAAATGCAAATTGATTTAAACAATAACTCCAGTTTTAGTGGAATTTCTTTTAATTAACAATTTGCTCTGAACCCAATTTACTGTATATCTAGTTAAATGCTTCCTATAGAACTTTTTTTCTTTTCTTTTCTGGTCAGGGGTCAGCAGGGGTTGAGGCAGAAGTCTATGAGATATATCAATATATGTGGCAAATTATATAAGCAATAAAAACAAAAAAAGGAACAATTAAACAATTCCAATAAACTTTTTAATAATATCTCTATTATGAAAAATAACAAAGGTTTTCATATATGTAGAATAATACCTTTTTCAGTCTCATAGATATTAATAATAACATAACAATAATGTAATAGTTAAAAGTTAAAATGTTCTATTACTCTTCACCTAATGGGGGCTGAAGCTCATATCCCTGTTGAGCGGCCCAACCAACATGATGAAGAAACGGATCCAAGTAATATAACCAATGCACAAAATTGTCAGAACTGTCAAGTCCTTCGTAACGAAGCTTCAGTCTTCCCCCAATGTTTTCTACTACAGTAACAATCCAAGTGCTTAAAGAGTCCCGGAAAGCTTGACATTCTAGCCTGGATCCTGGAGCAATGAGATCTAACGGATTCCTCCCATTACGGAGCTGTAGGTTTAAAAAGCAAAATGATTAAAAAGAGAAGCTAGCATAATCTTTCTTAAAAGTCAAGTTCTAAGTGATCTCAGACTAACCTTCATATTTTTTACCCATTCGAAAGTCAGTGACATTGAATGGTCTAGTATCATACAAACTGTAATACTGTAAGCAGTATTATTTCTAGGTAATATGAAAATATTCATCTTAAGGAAAATCTATAGTACAATAAAATTATTTTAACAGATTTCTATCTCTAGGAATATGCTATGTAGTTTCATTAGTAAGAATTTTTAAAATATAATCATTACTTTGATTATAAAAGCAAATATAATCATCATTAAAGAAAAATAAAATATGATCAAAGTCAAAGTATCTTACAATCCCACCTTTAAGAAAGAACCATGATAAATACTTTGGCATACACTCTTTTTCTACATGTAACCCAATATCCACTTCTGCCATTGTCTGTCTCTATTTTTTGAAAAGGGGAATACTGTATACTGTTTTTCAATTTGTTCTCCACTTAATACATCAAAGGTATCTTTCTACTACAGCACAAATAAATCTTCCTCATCTTTTACAGTGTTTTTTGATATTTTGCATTGTAAATGAGCAATAATTTACCCAGTTACTTATTTATGGTATTTCAGTTGTTTCTGGTCTTCTGGTTTTTTTTTGGGGGGGGAGGGTTTGCTCATTTCATAACGATGTTCTAATGAATACAGTATAAGCTTTTGATTACAGTGATGGAAAGGAAACGTTTAACTCTGATCTGTCTATCTATCTATATTAGAAGTTACAATACAGAAAGAAAACATTTATTCCAAAGTTATCACTTAAGCATTTTTTAATAGTCAACCTTGTATACTTTTCCCTAATAAGAACTGCTATCAGTCTGGGTAATCCTGCGCCCTTGGGAGGCTGAGGTGAGTGGATTGCCTGAGCCCGTGGGTTCGAGACCCACCTGGGCAGTGAGACCTCATCTCTACAATAAATCAAAAAATCAGCCAGGCGTGGTAGCGCATGCCTGTAATTCTGGCTACTTGGAAGGCTGAGGTGGAAGGATTGTGGAGCCCAGCAGGTTGAGGTTGTGGTGGCTGGGAGCGGCCACTGCACTCCAGCCTGGGCGACAGAGTAAGACTCCAACTCAAAAAAAAAAAAAAAAAGAACTGCTATGATACTTACATAACCAGCCAGATATGCAAAAGAATATATGAACAAATGGAAGAATACATTCACAGCTAAAAGGGTGGCAAAGTCCATGGTCAATGCAGAGAATGACAGTTTATCAATTCATTTGTTCATCATTCCATTCATTCATTCAAATTTTACTGAGATGTACTGAGCCCTGGCTAAGCATAATGAGTCAGAGTATTAAAAATAATAACAGGCCAGGCTCAGTGGCTCAGCCTGTAATCCCAGCACTTTGGGAGGCCCAGGCAAGTGGATTGCCTGAGCCTGTAGGTTCAGGACCAGCCCAGGAAACTTGGCGACACCTTGTCTCTACAATACATCAAAAAACTAGCCAGGTATGGTAGCGTGTGCCTGTAGTTCCAGCTACTTGGAAGTCTGAGGCAGGAGGATCGCTGGAACCCAGCAGGTCAACCCTGGGGTGGCCGTGAGTGAGCCACGGCACTCCAGCCTGGGCGACAGAGTGACTCCAACTCCAAACAAACAAACAAAATAAAAATAAATAACAATTTGAAATAGAGTAGCATTCAGGATATAAAAGGGAATGTAATGTATCATAAAAGTAAATGTAAGGGCTAAAACTATAAAATTTTTAGAAGAAAATATAGGCATAAATCTTCTGGACTTTGGGCTAAGCAAGGCCTTCTTAGATCTAATACCAAAAGTACAAGCTACAAAAGAAAAAAAGTGAACTATGTCAAGATGAAAAACTTATATGCTGCAAACAATAAAAAGACAACCTACAGAATGGGAACAAATATTTGCAAATCATATATCTAATCAGTACTTGTATTCAGAATGTATAAGGAATTCTTACAACTCAATAATAAAAAGACAACTCAATTTAAAAATGGGAAAGACGTGTCTCTAAAAAGACACATAAATCGCTCATAAGCTCAAAAGAACGTGTTTGACATCAACAGTCATTAGAGAAATGTAAATCAAAAGGAGATACTGCTTCATACCCACTAGCTTAGCTATAACAAAAAGATAACAAATGTTGGCAAGGATGTAGAGAAAACTGGAACTTTTATATACCGTATTTCATATATGCCACAAAGAATTTTACCAGTATGACAGAAAGTGACAAGATAAAACTTAGAAATGTCATAACCAATAAATCCATTTCATAAAATCAAGAAATCTATATTCCTAACAAGCTCAAAAGCCACACTAATTTAAAAGGACTGCCGAAAGCAGCTGGGAGTAGGAGTATAATAGGTTCAGTGTCTTATGAGCAAAAGAAAAGGCAGCCTCAAGTCACCTGGTATAGGAGTTACAAATGCCCACTCTGATGCAGAATTAACTACCGAACAGTTTCAGAGCAGAAGCCTGAAAGGGCCCCATTTTCCAACTGTATAAAAGAATCTGGGAAATCAGATTTTTTGTGTTAGCAACTAATTCAGAAAATGTTAAGACACTGAGCAAGCCATGAGTTTGCAACCTTTGAGGGTAAGTTTAAACTTCCAAATACCCATGACTCTGTCTCTAGTAAGGATGTTTATTTGTTTCCAAGTGGTTAATTAGCAACAGGCCTTAAGATTCCTTAGAAGATTGATGGGTTTTCCACACTGATTCGTCATGCAGTAATACTCACGCCCTCTAGCAGTGGAACAGGAGGACTACATGCGCCTACCAGAGTCTGCCGCAGAAACTCATCCCAATCAGACACTTTATCTCTGATGCCTAGATGAGGGAATAAAATGACTGATTACTTACAATGTCAGCCACAGAACACAAAGAAACTAAACCAGTGAAAATGATTTAGTGGTGTATTTAGGATCTAAGAGTCCAACATATTGCTTCTTTGAGAGTTTGAAACAATAACAAAACAAAAACAAAAACCCTTCTCTAAATAGAGCAACGTTCTGGTTAGTTTAAGAGTCATATACAAAATAAAGAGAGTAGACCCAACTTCCTTTTACCAGAATTTTATCCAAAAGTTACCTCCTTTATGTTTTATTATGGAAAATTTCAAAAATACACATTTCCCAAAGAAATCCAGAATTTATGTATTAAAAATTGTGCATTTATTCTTCCATGTTTAAACTGCTGTTACCTTCAAAGTACTCTCTTGTTTGATGCAATTCACCTATCAAGATTTTTCCATTGCTCAAAACAGTTTCTGAACTTGTCAATTTTGATGACTTTTAGTGCTTCTGCTGTTTTTAGTTACACCTCTTCCACATTGGCAAAACATTTCCCTTTGAGGACTTTTTCATGCAGGGAAACAAAAAAAAAGTAACTTGGAGTGAGATCAGGTGATGGGGTAAATAGGAAGGGTGGATCAGGGAGGTCATGCTGTTTTTGGTCAAAAATTGCTGAATACTCAGCAAGGTGTAGGCAGGTGCGTTGTCATGGCGGAAGAACCAGTCACCTATTTGCTACAACTTGAGACGTTTCTTCTGCGAATCATGATGTAACCTTCTCAAAACTTCCAGATAAAATTTTTGAAATAAATAAATAAATAAAGATTTTTGTTGACTTTGATCTGGAGGGACAAATTACAAGTGTACTACAAGGGGCCTGCCCTCCAAAGATAACTCCGTTTTTTGGTGTGTGTGTTCCCCCTTGTACACAGAGCAATTGGTATAGTGAATCTTCATGTACCCTAGCTTCAACAACTATCACATCATGGTCAATCTGTTTCATCTAGACCAGGAGTTAGCAAACTACGACCTGTGGGCTACCTTCATCCTACTATCTCTGTAAATAAAACTTTATTGGAATATAACCATGTCCATTTGTTTACAGTGTCTATGGCTGCTTTCACACAACCAAGGTGAAGTTTAGCTGATGTACCAGATATCGTATGACTGGTAAAACATAAAATATGTATTATCTGGTCCTTTACAAATAACTTGCCAATGCTTGGCCTATATCCTCACATTCCACCCTTGCCCATCCAAAGATCATTTAGAGGTCAGTTCCAAATACCACACAGTTTCATTCATATATATTTCAGTATATATTTCTTTCTATGATAATGTTTTATATAGTCATAATAACATTATTACACTTTTAAAAAATTAACAAAAAAATCTTTAATGTTAAATATTCTGGCCTGGCACAGTGATTCATGCCTGTAATCCCAACACTTTGGGAGGCAGAGATGGGAAGATCACCCGATGCCAGGAATTTGAGAGCAGCCTGGGCAACAAAGAGAGGTACTGTCTCTACAAAAATTAAAAGAAAACTTAGCTAGGTATGTGGTGGCAGCCACCTCTAGTTCCAGTTACTTGAGAAGCTGAGGTGGAAGGATGACTTGAGCACAGATATTCGAAGTTGCAGTAAGCTATGATCACACCATTGCACTATACTCTAGCCTTACTCTGTCTTAAAAACAAAACAAAATAATCCAATTTGTGTTCAAGTTTCCCCAATTGTCTCATAAATGGTTTTTTCAATGTGTTTGATCAAATCAGGATCCAAATAAGATCCATACATTGCAAATGGTTGGTTGATTTATCTCCTAAATTATAGGTTCCTTCTCCTTCCTCCTCCTCCTCCATGCTTACTCTCTCTCTTTTTAATAGCACATAGGTTGAGAGACTTGGTCCTTGTCCTATATGGAGTTTTTTAGAGTCTGGTTTCATTGCTTGCTTCATTGTGCTGACCAATTGTTCCAATGTCCCCTATATTTTCTATCAATCAGTATTTAGAGCCATGGATATGATCAAATTCAGGTTTGAATTTTTTGGGGGGGGAATTTGAGGGGACAATAATATGGCACTAGTGGAGTCAGAGCCTTCCATCAAAAGGCACATATGATCTGGTTGCCTCCTTCTGTGACATTAGTAACTTCTAATGGTCATTATATGGATGGACTGATTCATTAGGGGCTAAAAATGGTGAAATTCTATCATGCCTTCTTTATTTACTAACAAAAATACTTCTATTAAGCAAAGCTTCTCTTCCTCAAGTATTTGAGTATCCAGAACCTATACTTGATTGTCTTTATTCTTTCCTCATATTTACCAGTCTTCAAAATTATCAGTTGGTTTCCTAGCACCCTCCAAAGGCAATCAAGGAGGGTTTTGTTTTGGTTTCACTATGAGGTCAGTTTAAAACAAATATATTTCAAGCCATTAAAGCTAATTATCCTATTGACACTCGGGCTATATCACTTTTTTTTTTTTCCAGTTCTTATTTTTTAAAATTTTTATTTTAAAGATGTAGGGTACAATTCAGGATTAGGTACATAAGTGGTCATCATACAAGTGAAGTTTGGGCCTCCCACTGGTCTTTACTTCACCTGGTTTGGGATCAGGTATCCTTATTAATGTTATGTCTCCCTCCCACCCCCCATGCCAATCTCTGTCATGTAGTATTCCACTTATGAGTAAGAACATGTGGTCCTCAGTTCTTTATTTCTGTGACAAATACTGAGTATGATGGACAGATACTGAGTATGATGACAGATACTGAGTATGATAAATCCATCCAAGTTGCTGTGAAGTCCATAATTTTGTCCTTCTTTAAGGCTGCATAATATTCCATCATGTATATGGAATATTCGATGGTTGGCTTGGTTGGCTCATGTTTTTGCTATTGTGAATAGTGCTGCAATAAACATGTGTGCAGGGATCTTTTTTGTAGAATGATTTGAGTTCCTCCGGGTAGTATGGAAGGTCAATTTTCAGATCTTTTAGAAATCACCACACTATTTTTCACAGAAGTTATACTAGTTTACACTCCCACCAACAGTGTAGAAGCATTCCCTCTTCTCCACATCCTTTCTAGCATCTGTTGTTTTTTGAGTTATTAACGATGGCTATCCTGACTAGAGTTAGGTGGCATTTCAATGTGGTTTTGATTTGCATTTCTCTGATGATTTGTGAGGCTGAGCATTTTTTCATTTAACGGTTGATTGCTCATATGTCTTCTTTTGAGAACTATCTATTCATATATTTTGCCCACTTTTAAATATGGCTATTTGTTTTTTTTCTTTTGGAACATTTGAGCTCCTTGTAGATCCTGGATGTTAGACCTTTGTCAGATATATGGTTGGCAAATATTTTTTCCCATTCTGTGGGCTATCTCCCTGCTCTCTTAATGGTTTATTTTGCTTTGCAGAAGTTGTTCAGTTTGATGAAGTGCCACATATCAATCTTATCTCTATGGCATGGGCTACTGGGGTTTTGAACAGGAATTGGTTGCCTGTTCCAATTTCTGTAAGGGTGAGTCCTGCATCTTCTAAGATTATTATAGTTTGTGGTTTTACATTTAGGTCTTTGATCTATTTAGAGTTGATTTTTGTGTGTGGTAACAGGTCGGAAGACTATACCATCTTAACCAGAGGGAGTCTCTTCAGGTTGGCTCCCAATTCCATTTATTTTTTTGAGTTGGAGTCTCACTCTGTCACCCAGGCTGGAGTGCAGTGGCATGCTCACAGCCACCACAGCCTTGACCTGCTGGGCTCAGGTGATCCTTTCACCTTAGCCTTCCAAGTAGTTGGAACTACAGGCACACGCCACTATGCCTGGCTAATTTTTTGATTGATTGTAGAGATGTGGTTTTGCCAAGTTGCCCAGTCTGGTCTTGAACCCCTGGGCTTGGGCAATCCTCTCGCTTCTGCCTCCCAAATTGCTGGAATTACAGGCGTGAACAACTGCGCCTGGCCTCCCAAGTCCTCTTAACATGACACTATTAAATAGTCATTCGTATCTTTTGGCTTTCTAGAATGACATGATATTCCAGGTTCATTTTGTACATTTCCTGCCCCAGTCCAGGAATCAGCTACTCTTCTAAGAAGCTCCAATTTATTTCAGTGAAAATGGTATTTAAAGATTATAATGGGGTTCTGGGAATGCTCAATGCTATTAGGTTAGTGTTTCTAGGCCTTTTCAGTGACTAGAACTAATAAGACTCCCCCCTCTGCCTCCTCCTGATAAATTACGTAAGACACTATCAGTACAAATTCAGAAAGGAAGCTGGGCTCGGTGGCTCAGCCTGTAATCCCGCACCTTTGGGAGGCTGAGGTGAGTAGATTGCCTGAGCCCGCGGGTTCGAGACCTGCCTGGGCAGCAAGACCTCATCTCTACAATAAATAAAAAAATCAGCCGGGTGTGGTAGCGCATGCCTATAATTCCAGCTACTTGGAAGGCTGAGGAGGAAGGATCACCGGAGCCCAGCAGGTCGAGGCTGCGGTGGCGAGGAGTGGCCACTGCACCCCAGTCTGGGCGAAACAGTGAGACTCCAATTCAAAAATAAGTAAGTAAGTAAGTAAGTAAGTAAATAAATAAATAAATAAATAAATAAATAAATTCAGAAAGAATTTGTACTTAATTCATTTATCTAAGCTCTATTTTATTATCATACCGAAAATCCTATTTCCTAGTAACATATTCAATTATTAATTTGCTTTACCACAATATACAAATAACTATTTCAAAGTAACAACAACTCTACCATTTAGGGATGTCCTCCCTAATGAGGATGCATACTCAAATCACTGTATTTTAAAGTCACTGAGATAGTTCTTTTCTATGTGGTTATCTCACAAGTTCCTAACACACAGTTAGGTCTCTTTAATTATGCTTTTGTTTTTGAGGAATTGCTTTTTAAACATTCAATCTCAGGTGGTGAGAGGATTGCCTGAGCTCAGGGGTTTGAGACCAGCCTGGGCAACTTGGTGAGACCTCGTCTCTACAATAACTGAAAACAAACAAACAACTTGCTTGGCGTGTTGGCATGCGCCTGTGGTTCCAGCTCTTTGGAAGGCTGAGGCAGAAGGATCGCCTGAGCTCAGCAGGTTAAGGCTGAGGTGGCTGTGAGCCTGCCATTGCACTCCAGTCTAGGCAACAGAGTGAGACTCTGACTCACCAAACAAAACAAAAACAATTTGCTTTATAGTTACATAAAATGTTTACATGACTCAAAAGCCAAATCTACAAAATTAGAGACATTCCAAAAATCTAGCTTATATCCCTAGCGTCTTCATTCTAATCCTTTCTTTCTCCATAGGTAACTTTTCTAAATGATTTATTCCTTTATTTTGGAAAAAAATAAATTCACATGCACACATCCGCTCTCCACCTCCCTGAATAATAACATATTCTGGAGCCCACTCCATTGTTGTATGTAGATACTCCTTGATTCTTTTTATTGCTGGCTGTAGCTGCTATAGTTATAAAGTATCCTTGTGCCAGGCAACCTGGCTCACATCTGTAATTCTAGCACTTTGTGAGGTGGGAGGATCATTTGAGCCCAGGAGTTCAAGAGCAGACTAGGCAACATAGTGAGTCCTTGTCTCTGAAAAAAATTAGCCAGGTGTGATAGTGCACACCTGTGGTCCCAGCTACTTGGGAGGCTGAGGCAGAAGGATCACCTGAGCCCAGAAGGTAGAGGCTGTGATCATGTGGGAAGGGAACAGGAGGGG
>NW_007245721.1:598389-598823 GCF_000164805.1 Carlito syrichta
AATTGTGTGTGTGTGTGTGTGTGTGTGTGTGCGTAGTTTTTTTACTATGTGATCTATTCTATTTATACATGTACTTTCTCTTTTTAAATCTCTTTTGGCAAGGAAAAAGGTTTATACTTTTGTTCTACTGATTACCTTTATATTAACACCTTTATATAACATTTTTAGTCCTATTCTTGGACTATTTTCTATTTTTTTTCTTCTATAAGCAATACTAAAGTTACCTATAAGCTCTTTTTCTCCTCTCCTTCAGCATTTCGTTTCAGGTGATATCCTTTTAAGCCCAGTTAACACCTAAAAGTTAGTTAGTTAAATTACATGGCAATGAAGTTGTTTTTAAAAAGGCAATGAGCCGGGCTCAGTGGCTCAACCTGTAATCCTGCGCCTTTGGGAGGCTGAGGTGAGTGAATTGCTTGAGCCCGCGGGTTCGAGAC
>NW_007245721.1:599171-654834 GCF_000164805.1 Carlito syrichta
AAAAAAAAAAAAAAAAAAAAAGGCAATGAGTAGATTTATACCACTCTTCACATGCTCTCCCCATTGTCCTATTTTTACAGTATTACTCTCTATATATTATATATATATATATTTTTATTTTTTTATTATTTATTTTAGTTGAAGTCTTACTCTGTTGCCCAAACTGAAGTGCAGTGGCTGTTCCTGGCCACTGCAGTCTCGACCTGCCGGGCTCCGGCGATTCTTCCGCCTCAGCCTTCCAAGTAGCTGAAACTACAGGCGCGCGCTACCATGCCTGGCTAATTTTTTGATTTACTGTAGAGATGAGGTCTTGCCAAGTTGCCCAGGTGGGTCTTGAACCCGCGGGCTCGGGCAGTTCACTCAACTCGGCCTCCCAAAGCGTGGGATTACAGGCTGAGCCACCATGCCCAGCCTGTATATTTTTATAGTAATACTGTATCTACATTTTAAGAGCATGCAGCCATTATATGCTATAATGTCTCCTTTGTAAGCACCATTTATTCTAAGTTCTACAGCTACACATACATTTAATGCTTCACTAGCAGTTCTTATGCTGTTACTTCATTTATCTGGTTTTCTGAAGCTCATTTCCTAGTAGGTACCTTAAGAAGGGCTCATGGGAACAATATTACTTGAGTTCTTACCTGTTCATAATAGTTTGCATATAGCCTTTATACCTGAAGTTCAGTTTGGTTAGATATAAAATCTTTGTCTTATGTTTTCTTTCATTAAATTTCTTAACTATTGTCTATTGTCTTTTGGGATAAAACATAGTTGTTAATTACTGATGACAATCTTGTTTTCCTTCCTTTACAGGAAACTTGGTCTTTTTTGTCTAAATTGCCAAGGCATTAGTTTTTGCTTTAACATTCAATAGTTTCATTACAACACATTTTGATGTAGCTGTTCTCATTTGATTTTCCTGTATACATGGTGAGCCCTCTCAGTATTACAAGTCCTCTTTTATTTCAGTAAAGTTTACTTGAATTGGCAAAATGCAGTGGTTCACACCTGTAATCCCAGAACTTTAGAAGGTCAAGACAGAAGGATTACTTGAGCCCGGAAGCCTCAGACCAGCTTGGGCAACACAGTGAGACCTTGTCTCTACAAAAAAATTTTAAAAATCAGCTGGGTGTGGTGGCACATGCCTATAGTACCAGCTATCAGGGAGGCTGAGGCAGAAGGATCACCTGGGCCCAGGATGTTGAGGCTGAGGTGAGCCATGATCATGCCACTGTACTCCAGCCTGGCTGACAGACTAAGACTTTGAATCAAAAAAATCAAACCAAAAAAGTTTACTTGAATTATAGTTTATACCATTTTATTGTTATCATTTTGGTTTTCTTCTTCAGGAACTTCATTTTTACCTCTCACATAATTTTTCTCAAATCCTTTTTATTTCTTTCTCCATTTGTTTTTCATTTTATTTTTTCTTTTGTCATCAATTTCTCTTCAGATATTAGCCCTGGTGTTAATTCATTCCTGTCTTTGTTTCTAATATTTTTTATTTCCAGTTCTTGTCTAAACTCTACTTTTTCTCTTTAAAGTAGTCCTTTTCTCCAATCACTTTCTGAATTTTTATAAATTTTACTTTTTTTTTCATTGCTTCTATCATTGTTACTACTTTCTTTTAGCTTATTTTAAAATATTTATCTGACACAATGTTCATCACTTTTGTGGTTGTTTCTCTTAAAGGATTTTACTCTACTCTTGTTCATCATAATATTCTTATATTGAGACTCAACTGAAATTCTTTTCTATTGATCATGTTTAAATGAAATGCATTCTCCTATACTCTTAGGATGAGATGGTGGGCCAGGTAGCTTAATGTCTCTATATCGTTTTTCACAAAGTAAAAAACTTTCACAAGTAGAAGCCCAAAGATACCCCAGGGCCCTAACTCTCAGATCTTCATTTCCAAATACCATTCTTAACTTTAAAAAAAAGCAGGACATCTTGGGGAAATGGCTGATTTCATTCAGGTCTAAGACAGGGAAATGCTTCTCTTTTTTTTTTTTTTGGAGTTGGAATCCCAGTGGAGTGCAATGGCATGCTCACAGCCACCACAGCCTTGACCTGCTGGGTTCAGGCAATTCTTCTGCCTCAGCTCTCCAAGGAGCTGGAACCACAGGCATGCACCATCACACAAGGCTAATTTTTGATATATTGTAGAGACAAGATCTCATCAAGTTGCCCAGGCTAGTATTGAACCCCTGGACTCAGGCTCTCATCTCTGCCTCCCAAAGTGCTGGGATTACAACCATGAGCCACCAAGCCTGGTAGGAAATGCTTCTTGAGACAAAAAATAAACGGCTCAAAGAATCACAGGGACATATCAAAATGACACATTAGCTAGCTTGAAGGGGTACACACTCACCAAATCTAGGACAGTTTCAGCATCAAAATAAATATGATAGTAAAGGATTATGACTCACTGAATAAAATCAGAGTCATGAGTCTATAGTAACATATATACCTACATATATACACATATGTACATAAATGGAAGAAAAGGGGATGTTCTCTCTACATAGCAAAAAGCCAAGTAAGAAATGTACAAGAAATTAGAACAACACCATTTGGTAATCACTGAAGTAATAATTGTTCCAGATAAAACATATCAATGGATGCTAAGAGTAGTGAGGGAAAGTTTGAAGAGTAACAGGATATTTTGATAATCTCCAAGTATCTTCCAATAAGACATGAATTAATTTTTAAAAACATAATGTTAATTAATTAAAAGCATAATTTCAAACTAATTAATTAAAAAGAATACTTTTACAGTGGAAAAACCCGGCATATACCAACCTAATCAAGTGATGGAAGTTAATATCACCAATAACAAGACAAATACATAGCATGTATCTCCTGATAGAGTGCACTGGAAGGACATAGTTTCTGTATTTTTCCTAACAAAAGTACACAACCTAAATCTAAGGAAACATCAGACAAACCCACATTGTGTAATTGTGTTCTACAGAATAACTGCCCTATGTTCTTCAAAAATGTCAAGACGAAAAAACCCAAAAAGTTAAGAAAACTAAAGAGACATGACAACTAAACGCAGTATGTCCTGAACTGGGCCTTGGATCAGGAAAAGACCAGGGCATAATGAATATTACTAGGATGAGGACATAATGAACATTGGGAAAACTGGTCTGTACCTTTCAAAATGACAAGGTCATAAAAGATAAAGAAAGCCTAAGGAAGTATTTCAGATTAAAAGAAACATAAGACAACTGAATGTAACACATGATCTGAGATTTTCTTTTATTAAAAGAATGTTATTGTAATAACTAGTAAAAACTGAAAAAGGGCCAGGCATGGTGGCTTGTGCCTATAATTCCAGTTACTCAGGAGGCTGACGCGGGAGGATCACTTGGTCCCAGAAGTTCAAGACCAGCCTGGGCAACACAGTGAGATCTCATTTCAAAAAAATTAATTTAAAAATATTAGCCAGGTGTAGTGGTGCATGCCTGTTGTCCCAGCTACCCAGGAAGCTGAGGCAGGAGAATCACTTGAGCCCCAGGAGCTCGAGACCAGTCTGAGAAATATAGCAAGACCCTATCTCAAAATAACAAAAATAAAAAAAATTAAAAAGTGGTATAAAGACAAGACCATGTTTATTAAACAATGCTGACTTTAAAAAATAAACTGAGTAAGAGATGTAGATTAAATAATGGT
Source organism: Carlito syrichta (assembly GCF_000164805.1). Classification (NCBI taxonomy): domain Eukaryota; kingdom Metazoa; phylum Chordata; class Mammalia; order Primates; family Tarsiidae; genus Carlito; species Carlito syrichta. The sequence continues at coordinate 602,856 of NW_007245721.1, forward strand.
ACTGAGCTGGGCTCGGTGGCTCAGCCTGTAATCCCAGCGCTTTGGGAGGCTGAGGTGAGTGGACTGCCTGAGCCGGTGGGCTCAAGACCTGCCTGGGCAACTTGGTGAGACTTCATCTTCTACAATAAATAAAAAAAATCAGCCGGGCGTGGTAGCGCATGCCTGTAGTTCTGGCTACTCGGAAGGCTGAGGCGGAAGGATCGCCAGAGCCCAGCAGGTCGAGGCTGCAGTGGCCGGGAGCGGCCATTGCACTCCAGTCTGGGTGATGGAGTGAGACTCCAACTCAAAAAATAAATAAATAAATAAATAATGGTACTGTATCAAAGTTAATTTCCTGACTTTGGTATCTTACTGCACACATGTTTTTTAGAAATACATACATTATTTATGAGTAAAAGGGCATTATGTTTAAAACTGACTCAAATAGTTATTAAAAGAGCTTAAGTGGGTGGTAGAGAGAGGATAAAGCAAATGCAATAAAAATGTCAACATTTGGGGGAAACTTGGCAAAAAATCTCTAAGAATTTTCTATATTATTCTTTTTTTTTTTTTTGAGTTGGAGTCTCACTCTATTGCCCAGGCTGGAGTGCAGTGTCACACTCGTGGCCATCACAGCCTTGACCTACTGGGCTCAGGGGATCCTTCCACCTCAGCCTTCCAAGTAGCTGGAACTATGGGCACGCGTCATCACACCCAGCTAATTTTTTGATTTATTGTAGAGATGAGATCTCGCAAAGTTGCCCAGGCAATCCTCTCATCTCTGCCTCCCAAAGTGCTGGGATTATAGGCATGAACCACTGTGCCTGGCCTTATTCTTGTAACTTTTCTGTAAATCTGAAATTATATCAAAGTAAGAAGTTGAAAGAAAAATATTAAAAGTCTGGTATTTTCTTAGATCTGCAGTCTCTCTTCCCATCTTTATCTCGCCCTTTTCTTTCTTTTGCCTATATTGTCTCTCTCCTGCTTAATTTGGATTCTACACCAACTAGGGGCCCTTCCTGGAATGGAACTTGAGTTGGCTCATTTTAAGAGTTTCTGGTTTCCAGATTGCTAGGGACAAGTGGAGAGAGGGTAATAAAAACAGAAAGTAAATCCACAGCACATCAATCTGACCTAATGCACTTAAAAACAACTAGACCAACAAATCTCAAACACAGAGAACCTCACAGTCCTAAAAGAAGATAAGCAACTGATGTTCCCTACAAGCATCATAAAAACCTGAGGCTTTGTGGAGCAAAGAAAATAATTTTAAAAGACAGGGAAATGTGTATTATTCCTTATAAACATTTTCATTCAAAATGTTAACCTAGAAAAGTTAGGTAAACCTATGTGCTTGGGAGACCGAAACCCTTAAGTCTGTGGACAATCCAAATTTTCTTATAGCAAAATCATATCATGTCTTGATAGAAAGTATTTTATTACCTTCTGGGGCTTCGAGGGTCTTCTTATTTTGTTCACACCACCCAATGGGGTAGAGATCAGCTTTCCTGATATCACACCAGAAATCTGCTCTCCGGTCCTCCCCATAGCCATCATAGCGGAGAAGGAGCAACTGCTCGCAGGTGGTAATGATGGTGGCAACCCAGTAGGCTTCAGGATCTTTTCTCACAGCCACCTCCAGCTTCATCCCAGGAGCAAATCCGTTCTGTAAACGTGTGTCCACCTTAATAGGGAAATGTCATTAAGTACCAGATGTGTACCTTAAATGGGTATTTCTTTGACCAATATTCTTTTTTAAGACTTACAATTTTGAAGCACTAAGTGATATAAAATCTCAAGGGAAACCTGATAAATTTCAATTCTAACTCATAGGAGTGATCCAAACAAAACAGAGGAATAACAATGAAGGAAGTCAATATTTTCACCAAATCAGTCTATTATGATTATAGAAAATGCTTTCTATGAAGTACATAAATTACTAAATAGTCACCATTTTAACAGCCTTCAACACATTACTTTTAGGAGTAATTTCTAGATCACTCAACAGAAAATTTATGAAGCTAGTAAAGGGAAAAGACAAAAATAAGCTGTAATGATAATAAATTATAAATGATACAAATAATGATATGAATGATATAAATTCTAAATGATAATAAACTAAATCCTTAAATAATAATTAAGAATGTCTCTTTCTCTCTCAAAAGTGCTTTAATTTAGATGGAAAATTATACTGTCACAAAAGTATGGGTTAACAATTCTGGAGCTACTTTATGTGTATACTAAGACTAAATAAATACATATATTGTAGATAATGAGAGCGAGGTTTCTCACAGTGGGAGAATGAAGACACAAATAAGTAAAGGGAAAGACTAGAATGAAACCTGTAAAGTCGGATTGGAATCAGAGATATATGAATAGGGACATGAAGACAGAGATGATAGATAGACAGCAGATAGATAGATAACATATAGACAGATGGATGAATAATAGAGATATAGATGTCTATGTATGTGCTTATATATACATGCACACATATATCCTAACTCTGTGAACTGAGAGGGACTACAAATAATGATATCCAGTAGCAATAAGCAAATTTAGTGTCCAAATTTTGAATTCTAAATACCATCTTCCAATAAGAAAAAAAAAAACAAAGGCTTCATAAAAAATTATTTATTCCAATCCTGAGGTAGGAAAATCACAGTAAAGCCCTAGAATAGCTTATGATGCCAGAAAGAAGGTGAATGATCAAAAAATGATGGAAGCATGTTGAAAGAACACAAGATAACTAGAAGGATCTCAATAGCCACATTTGGGACAACTTGAGCAATAAAATAAATATTGAGAGTAATGGATTATAATTTATAGATTTAAATAAATATTTCTGAGTCCACACTGATAAAAATAAACAGGAAAGAGGGGACAGATCTTCCTTAAGGTAGAAAACCAATTAATAAATATAGAAAAAAATGATGGAAATAGAAAATCTCTATTAGACAAACACTGCAGAAATAAACATCGCAGGTAAGAATCACTGATGGATGCTAAAATACTATGATGAGAAGCAGGATATTTGCATAATCTCAAAGGTTCTCCTGATAAGATTTTTATTAATTGCAAAGGAGAAAACAGTAACATTACAGTGAAGAAATCTGGCAGACAGCACTTTGACTAACTAACTGTCAAAGTCAACATCACCAGTCCTAAAACATCAGTATCATGTACCTGTGATATCATACAACAAGAACAATTTCATTCCTATAACATTATTGCCAAATCTCTATAAACTCAATCTAATAATGAGAAAAAACAAATCCTAACTGAGGGAAATTCCACAAATAACTGGCATGCAATATAGACTGTTCAAAAGTGTCAAGTCCATGAAAGACAAAAAAAGAAAAAGGAACTGTCACATGTCAGAGGAGACTATAAACACATGGCAAAGAAATGCAATGTGTCCATCACAACCATTGAAAAATGAGAATAGTATCCAGGAAAAGAAAGAGGCACAGAGGAAAAGTCTCACATTCTGTGTAAAAACTCTTCCCCCTTCTAGTCAATACTCTCTTCTACTTATGAAAGGTAATCACTATCCTGAACATTACAGTTCAATATTGTCGATGTTTCTACACCATGTTGATGAAATTACACAGTATAAATATTCTTTCAAGTAAGACTTCCCTTTTCAAATACTGCTTATGAGATTTATTCATGCTGTAGTTTATTTCTTTTCACTATTGTATAGTATTCCACTATACAAACATGACACAATTTATTCATTCCACTGCTTCTAGTACTAGGTGTTTGGGCAGTTACATTTTTGGGAGGTTATAATAATGATGCCATGAACATTTTTACATGTACCTTAGTAAACAGATACACAAATTTCCATAATAGATACAACCAAATTGTTTTCCAAAGTAGTTACACCAATTTACTTTTTTCCAGTAGCGTATGAGAAATCTTTTTGCTCCATTCTAACCAGCTTTTTGTATTTTCAGTCTTTTTCACTTTCAACCATTTTAGAAGGTGTGTCATGTATCTTATTGTGATCTTAATTTGTACTATCTGACTATTAATGAAGGTGAGTACCTTTACACTTATTAGCCATTTAGATTTCTTCTTTAGGGAAATGCCTAAGTTCCTTGCCTTTAAAATTCAGTCTATATTTTGGGTATCAGTGCTTCGACAGTTATTTGTGTTGCAAATATATTCTCATTTTTATGATAGTGTCTTTTGATGAACAAAGGTCTTAATTTTATTGTAGTCTAATTTATCAACATTTTTCCTCTAAAAAGGTAGTACTTTTTCTACATCTTTAAACAAATATTTTCCTAAACCCCATGGTCATAAAGATGATACACTATATTATTTTCTAGAAATCTTTCATATTTAGAACTCATATCCACCTGGAATTAATCTGTGTATAAAGTCAAATAGGGGCCAGGTTTTATTTGTTGCAACATATGCATACAATTAAACCAGTACCTTTCTTGACCACTGTAAATCACCACTGTTGTTACAAATCAAGTGTCCCTACAAAAGTAGATCTGTTTCTGTTGTGTCTTTCCTTAGAGCAGCACTACATTGTCTTAATTAAATTTGATCTCTAGTTGAGCAAGTCATCTTGTTTATTTTATTCTTTAGGTGTGAATGGAAGGCTACCTTTGGTCCCTTATATAGTCATATAAACTTCAGAATTGTCTTGTCAATTTCTACCTAATATTTTATTTTCGGGAATTATTTGGTTGCAGTAAATCTATAGACCTATTTAGGGAGAGCTGGCGTCTTTACAATAGTGACTCTCTAGTTATATGAATAACATATATTCCTTCTTGTATGTAGGTCTTTTTAAACTTACATCAATAATGATTTGGAGTTCCTTGTAAATTTTTTACATTTAATCCTAGACACCTAATGTTTTGATATTATTGTATTTTTTACTCAGTTCAAAATATTTCCAAATTTTTCTTGATATTTCTCCCTTGACTCATGTGTTATCCAGAAGTGTGTTGTTTAATCTCTAAGAAACTAAGGGTTTTCCAGCTATCTTTCTGTTTCTGTTATTGATTTCTAATTTAGTTCCATTGTGGCTAAGAGCAGAGAGTGCATGAGTTCTATTCTTTTAAATTTGTTAAGGTGTGTTTTATGTCCCAGAACGTGGTCTATCTTTGTGAACATTCCATGTAAGCTTAAGAAGAATGTGTATTCTGTTGTTGTTAGATGAAACAGTCTACAGATATCTACTATATCCAGTTAATTGATGGTGTCATTAAGCTCAATTATGCCCTTAATGATATTCTGCCTGCTGGATCTATTACTGATAGGAGGGTGTTGAATTCTCCAACTAAAATATTGATTCATTTGTTTCTTCTTGTAGTTCTAAGTTTTTCTCTCATGTATTGAGACACCCTGTGATTACATGCATATACATGTTAAGGACTGTTACGTTTTCTTAGAGAACTGACCCCTTTATTATGATATGGTGTCCTTATTTAACCCCAACAACTTTCCTTTCTTTGAAGTCAGCTTTGTCTGAAATTAATATACCTATCCCCTCTTTCTATTTGTTTTTGTTTTGTAAGTTGTAGTACACATAGTTTATTAAAATGATAGTGATTTACAGATTTTTAGAAATTGTTGCTGTGATCTTTTAAAAAAATTTTTCTTTCTTTTGATTAGTGTTAGCACAGTGTATCTTTCTCCATCCATTTACTTTTCATCTATATGTCTCTTTATATTTAAAGTTTTTCTTTTCTTCAATTTTATTTTATTTTTTATTTTTTTATTTTTTATTTTGAGTTGGAGTCTCACTCTGTCGCCCAGACTGGAGTGCAGTGGCTGCTCCCGGCCACCACAGCCTCAACCTGCTGGGCTCCAGCGATCCTTCCGCCTCAGCCTTCCAAGTAGCCGGAATTACAGGTGCGCGCTACCACGCCCGGCTAATTTTTTGATTTTATTGTAGAGATGAGGTCTCACTGCCCAGGCATGTCTCGAACCCATGGGCTCAGGCAATCCACTCACCTCAGCCTCCCAAAGGCGCAGGATTACAGGCTGAGCCACCGAGCCCGGCTTCAATTTTATTTTTAAGAGATAAGATCTCACTATGTTGTCTAGGCTAGTCTTGTACTCCTGGCCTCAAGCAATCCTACCACATCAGTTTCCCAAAGTGCTGGGATTACAGGCATGAGTCACCATGCCCAGTCTTAAAATAGTTTTCCTTTTTCTTTTCTTTTCTTTTTTTGAGTAGGAGTTTCACTCCGTTGACCAGGCTGGAGTGCAGTGGCACACTCATGGCCACCATAGCCTCGACCTGCTGGGTTCCTTCCACCTCAGCCTTCCAAGTAGATTGGAACCTCAGGTGCATACCACCACGCCCAGCTAACTTTTTTATTTACTGTAGAGACAGGTCTCGTCAAGTTGCCCAGGCTGGTCTTGAACCCCTGGACTCAGGCAATCCTCTCACCTCCACCTCCCAAAGTGCTGCCGATTATAGATGTGAGTCACTGCACCTGGTTAAAGTGGTTTTCTTATAGACAATATAGAGTTGGGCCTTGCTTTTTAATCCATTGTGACAATCTCTATCTTTTAAATGGTGCATTTAGATCACTGACATTCAAAGTGATTACTCACATAGTTGGATTCATATCTACAATATATATGTTACAGTTTTCTATTTGTCACCTTGTTCTTTGCTCCTATTTTTATCTTCTACTTGTTCTGCCTCTTGTGGTTTTAAATAGACATTTTATATTATTCTATTTGCCTTTCTTCTTAGCATATCGGTTATATTTCTTTTTAAACTTTTTTTAGTTGTCCTAGAGTTTATTATTCCACGTTCTCCTTGAAATAATACTATGCTGCTTCACAGGTAGTGTGAGTACCTTATAATAACAAATAACTCGAATTCCTCCCTCCCATTCCTTTTATCATCACTGCCATTAATTTCATTTATACATAAGCATACCTAGCATGTTTTGATAAATAAATGTTCATGACTGAATCCCTTGTTGCTGTCATTATTTTGAACAAACTGTTATATGTTGGCTCAATAAAGAATAAGAAAAATTAAAGATTTTATTTTATCCTTTTCATTCCTTCTTTAACACTCTTCCTTGTTTTTTACTTCCTCAGAAACCATGCAAACAAGAAAAGAGGGGAGTGAAATATTTAAAGCATTGAAAGCAAAAAGCTACCAATTTAGAACTCTGTATCAAGCAAAACTGCCCTTAAAAAGTGATGTATTAAATAAAGATTTTCTCAGACAAACAAAAATTAAGGGATTTTTGTCACCAGTAGACCTGCTTTGGAAAGAAAAGTAAAATAAATTATTTAGAACAAAGGAAAATAATATAGGTCAGAAACCTAGATCTACATAAATAAAGAAAGAGCATCAGAGAAGGAATAAAAGACGGGAAAATATAATCTTGAATTTTTGTTTTTTTGAGGCAGGATCTCATTCTGCTGCTCAAGTTGGAGTACAGTGGCATGATTACGGCTCACCACAGCTTCCAATTCCTGGGCTCGAGTGATCCTCCTACATCAGTCTACTGAGTAGCTGGGACTGTAGGCATACACCACTACATTTGGACAATTGTATTACTTTTTATAGAGACAAGGTCTCCTTATGTAGCCCAGGCTGGTCTTGAACTCCAGGGCTCAAGCAGTCCACCCACATCGGCCTCCCAAAGTGCTGGGATTACAAGTGTGAGCCACGGATTTTTCTTATTCTTAATTGACTTATCAGATAACAGCTTGTCCAAAATAATAACAGTAACAAAGTGTTTGGTGAGTACAGTTTAAAAATATTACAGCTTATAAATTAATGAGTGATGGCAATGTTATAAGGGACATGAGGGAGGAACTGGGAATACTTTGGTATAAGGTACTTGTACTACCTGCAAAGAAGACTTGGATTAGCTGTAAATATATATATATTACAAACTCAAGGGCAACCACTAAAAAAAAAATTTAACAAGAATAATGATATGCTAAGAGCACTATAAAATAAGACTAAAAAAAGACAAATATTGCATCATTCTACTTGTGTGGGATACAAAAAAGTAGAATAGAGGACAAGGGAATAAAAAGTTATTGTTTGATGTATACAGTATCTGTTTGAGATAATGGAAAAAGTTTTGCTGATGGTTGCACAACTTTATGAATGTATTTAATGCCACTGAACTGTATACATAAAAATTAATAAAAGGGTACATTTTATGTATATTTTACCCAATAAAAAATTTAGAATTTAGTGGTTGCTGAAAAGTTTTCAATATGCATCCTTATTTACAGTCTTCTTATGAGTGATATTTTCACTTCACATGTACTTACAACATGTACTCCCAAATCTTCCCTCTCATCATTTATGCTACTGTAGTTACATATGTTATAAACAATAAACATATAATAAATTTCTACTGTTGCTTCAAAGTTATCTCCTAGAGATATTAAAATTAAGAAAAATGAACTTTATATCTACTATATTTATGCCACTCCCATCATTCTTTGTGTAGATATATTTTGTATCAAATTCCTTCTGTCTTAAGAACTTTTTAAAATATTTTTTGTAGTGCATTCTCCTGGTAATACATTTTCTTAATTTTTTTCCTTTTTTAGAAAAAAAGAATTTATTTCTCCTTCACTTGAACAAAGTTTTTGCTCATTACAGAATTCTGGATTGATAGATTTTTTTTCCTTTTAACAGCTTAAAAATCTTACCCTATTATTCTCTTGCATGGTTTCTGAAACACATTTTGCTGTACTTCTTATCTTTGCGCTTCTACATGTAACGTGTCCTGTTTTTTCCTCTGTCTTCAAGATTTTCTTTCTCTTTGGTTTTCTGTAGTTTGAATATGATGTGGTTAGGTGGGTTTTGTATGTTTGTTTAGTAATTATTCTTTTAGTATTACTTCTTTTTTAAAATTTATTCATGCTTCTTAGATCTGTGGTGTGGTATCTTTCTTTCCTTTGGAAAATTGTCTTTCTTTCCTTTGGAAAATGAGAACATCAAGTACCTCTTCCTCACTCTCTTCTTTCTTCCAAGATTACAATTACAAATACATTTATAAAAAATATTATCTCACAGCTATTGGGTGTTCTGGTCTTGTTTTAGTCTCATTCTTTTTTCTTTTTATGCTTCAATCTGGGCAATTTCTATTGATCTATCTTCAAGATCCTATCCTCAGTTGTCAAATCTACTGATGAGCCTGTCAAAGGTATTCAACTCTTGTTATATTTTTCATTTTTATTTCCATTTCATTTTTTCTAATAGTTTTGTCACGAGTGCAACTCATTTTCTGTCATGCATGTCCCCCAAGTATTCTACTTGAGTCTTTAACATATTAATCAATAGTTATTTAAAATTTCCTGTCTGAGTTTTCTTTAGTTCCAATATTTGGGTCCTATAAGTCTGGTTCTGTTGCTTGCTTTCGTTTTTTGACAGTTTGCTGTTTCTCTGTTGCTTCTTTACATGCCCCAAAATTTTTGGTTGAAAGCCAGAGATCGTGTATAGAACAGCTGAGATTGAGACAAAGAGTATTTAGGCCTGGAAATGGGCATGTTTCTTCTTTTCTTAGGCCTTTTAGTTCAAGGGAGAAGGTTATGTCAATTTATGTCAGAAATGGAGTTGGGTTTGTGTTTTGTTGTTGATATTATTCACAGTGTACCACAGCTTCAAATTCCTCTAGCATTATCTAGTATTTAGGTTGTATGCTCATATCTTTCCCTCAAATGTCTGCTGCTCCACCCTCAGATTTAGGTCTTCTCTTTGTGGCTGCACCTCAGAGACCATCTCTCTCCATGCTCTCGTCTTTCCCTTATAATAGACTGCTATTACCCAACACTTGCTAACTTGGTGGTGGGGGACTTGCAGGGCGGGGCACTCTCAGAGATCAGAGATTCAGCCTCAACCTTAGGCTGTGTCCCTGGGTCTTGGGGATAGGGACAGTTGATCCCTTCACCGTAGGGGGTCACTAATCTCCAGCATGTATTCTGTCCTTCTCCCAGGGACAGAGGGTTTTTCCCTTCTGTTCTATTCCCTAAACTGCATTAGGTCTTCACCTTTGCCCTAGGATTAACAGGGCTTTTATTCTCTGCTCTAACAGTATAGAACTTTTATTCTAGAGAATCCAGGTAGAGCTTAGTGTCTTTCCCATAGTGAATGATGTTCCTTCCACTAGAATGCACCATGAGGAAGGCTTTTTCACTTTTATACCCTTCTCTGCAAATCCAATTTATTTCTAATTCTTTCTTCAGTCTTGTTTTCCTTCCTTCCTGTGTTTCAAACTGGATATTGTAAAATTCTTGACAGAGACCTGCACATCCATCTCCCTTGATCTGGGGAATCTAAGTTCTACCACCTTTGCCTGTGATCTGCTAGTCACAGGCATCCCATTTGGGAATCTTCCCAACCCATGCATGATTTTCATTATATCTGGCAGTACTTCACCAATATTTGGGCTCACAAATATTTCTTATGTTTGAGAATGAAGAAGTATGCATTTGTTTTTCATTCTCCTTGTTGCTCTGTTATTCAAAGAGGAAAAGATGAAATCTGTTTCTCTAACACTACATTTTTTTTTTTTGAGCTGGAGTCTCACTCTGTCACCCAGACTGGAGTGCAGTGGCACTCCACTGGGCTCTGGTGATCCTTCTGCCTCAGCCTTCCAAGTAGCTGGAACTACAGGCGCGCTACCACGCCCGGCTAAACACTACATTTTTAAAATAAGAATTTTAGTAAAAATATCTGTTGTCCATTTTAACATTAGTATAAATAAATAAGCTCAGATAAATACATATCAGAATAGGAATAACAACAAATATAAGAATTACAAGGTATTATATAACCACTAACAGGCTTTCCATGTATAAAAAGAACAATGAAAACAATTGGAAAAAATTAAGCAATGCAGTATAAATAAAATCTTTATCTGAAGTACATAATTCTCACCACTTTAAGAGAAACATAAGTGAACTAAGAAATAATCAAAAAAGGGCAGCTAATATGACTGAATTTTTTACATAAGAACAAACTAAAAATAGCAGAGTTCTTTAGCATACAAAGTCAACAGCTAAAAGAATATAGTTCATCCTCACAAAATCATAGACAACACTGAGTGAGCATTTGCACATTAGTGTCTTCACAAATCCTAGGAAAAAAAACTATGTCCTACCAAACACTGCTATGGACTGAACTGTCAGTTCAAAATTCATATGTTAAGATCCTAACCTCCAGTGTAATTGAATTTAGAGGTCCTTTTTGGAGGTTGTCTTCGTCCATTTGGACTACCATAACAAAATACCCTAGACTACATAATTTATAAGCAACAGGAATTTATTGCTCACAATTCTAGAAGCCACAAAGTCCAAGATCAGGGTACCAGCAGATGTATCCAGTGAAGTCTCACTTTGTGCTTCAAAGATGGTGCCTTCTTGCTCTGTCTTCACATGGTAGAATGGGCAAATGGGTTCCCTTAGGCCTCTTTTATAAGGGCACTAATCCCATTAGTGAGAACAAAGCCCTTATGGCCGACTCACCTCCCAAAGACCCTGACTTCTTCATACTACCACAATGGGATTAGGCTTCAAGTATGAATTTTTAGGTGACATGTAATTAGTATTCTGACAAGATGAGATATCAGAGCATTCTCTGTCTCTCTAACATGTGAGAACACAGCAAGCCATATGCAAGCCAGAAAGAAAGAAAGCCCTCACCAGAAACTGACCATGCACCCTGATCTTGGACTTTCAGTCTCCAAACCTGTGAGAAAATAAATTTCTGTTGTTTAAGTCACCTAGTCTATGATATTTTGTTATGGCAGCCCAAGCAGACAATGACAAATATGAAGTAAGTATTTTTAGAATCAATAATGTTGCATGTTTTAAGAGGAAGTTGGAAGTAAACAAGTTAAAAACTAGGTCTAAATATAAATTATTAATAAAATTATTAATAAAATATGGAGTATTTTCTTACATCTTAAAGTTATTACTATTGCAAATACATTATCCATTGATGAAGAATTATACTGAGTTGTTAGAGCATAAAACTAGGCTGCATAGGCCACTAATATGACCCATGTATGACACACTTATGTTTCTGCTCAATATAAGAGCAAATAACATTATTGAAATCATTTTCAGTAAGAAAAACCAATAAATGCAATAAAGTAAAATAAAATAAATGATTTTCTTCAATTTGTGAGAAGATTTTTTTGACAAAAATAAAGGAATATTCATGAATAGTCAAAAAGATAAGTCCTGTATTGAGTGGCACAAAATACAAAAAATATTTCAGAATATGTCCATTTTTTTTTCTTTTGCCTCACTGCACTCCTGAGAATAACATGGGTCACCACCATCTCTACTGGAGCTACCCAAGAAAATTCAGTCAGGAGCCTCCCTCCTGTTGTGCCTGCTCAAATCAGCATAGTCCGAACTGGAAATATGGCCTCAATATGTGCCACCAGTGTTTCCATCAGTATGTTAAGGATAGAGGTTTCATTAAGTTGGACTAAAAAAGTGATCTTCCTTGAATGGATTATCTAAAGCATCCTTCCAGTGAAAGAAACCATGCTAACTCCTTGTATATAACATTTTAAAAATGTATACCCTTCAAAAAAAAAAAGGAATATGTCAAGTTTTCTTATTGTGGGTGCAGGAAGAAGGCAAAAGCTCTTAAATTCTATCAAGTGTCCCACTTTAAAATAACTTTAAATTATCTAATGATAGTACAATGATTCAAAGGAAAGAGATATACCCAGTAGAGCAAATTGCTTACATGTTTAAAAGAACCATAAGGAACTGCTGTGGACCCAGTTTCTTCTAGATAATCTTCCCAGCTTAATTCTACTTCTTCCATACCAGAACCAGTATCTGGAATTAAAAACAAAAAAACAAAAACAAAAACAGGTGAATCCCGATTAAAGAAAACTTAAGGTATACAAACATAAACTCAGCAAACCTAGCTTATATAATTTACTTCAAAGTAAGTTAACTAATTTTATACAAAAGAATTAATTAATTTTTTTTTTTTTTTGAGTTGGAGTCTCACTCTGTCACCCAGACTGGAGTGCAGTGGCCGCTCCCGGCCACCGCAGCCTCAACCTGCTGGGCTCCGGCGATTCTTCCGCCTTAGCCTTCCGAGTAGCTGGAATTACAGGCGTGCTACCACGCCCAGCTGATTTTTTGATTTATTGTAGAGATGAGGTCTTGCTGCCCAGGCGGGTCTCGAACCCGCGGGCTCAGGCAATCCACTCACCTCAGCCTCCCAAAGGCGTGGGATTACAGGCTGAGTCACCGAGCCCGGCTAAGAATTAATTTTTAAAAAATGATAGGTCCCTTTAGTGCATTGACTGTCAATGCATCTTGACAGAGAGTAGTTTGAGGCACCCAAATTGGAGTTCACCCCAATGGAGCATATAAAGCTGGTGGGAGTATAAACTATTACAACCACTTTGGATTGATACTTAATATCTAATATCAAACATTTAAGACACTTAATAGGCATTTCAAACTGAGATTTTCAACCTGACTCTTTCTTAGTACTCTCCAACTGAGTAAAAGAGACTGCTAGTAAATATCTTAGCTTAATAAAAAAAGTGTCATTATCCTTGCTTCCCTCCCTTTTTTCCCATACCTTATATCCAATCCATTAAATAATTCTATAGGTACTATCTTTAAAATATATTCCAAATCTAAGCACTTCCCATCATATTTATCGTTATCTCTAGTGCCAGGCCTAACCACAGTATCTTTCACCTTTCAATCACACTAAGAATCTAACATTTGTGAGAGACTACAAAGGCCCTACATGACCTGACCTTTGGCTACCTACCCTACCTCTTTATCCCCAGTCAGATACTCCCTGTTCACCACACTCAAGTGACAGTGAGTTTCTTGCCATTCTTCTTTAATCAAAATCTTTCTGCAAAGTCTCTACATTTGCTGTTTGCTCAGTTCAATGAATCATCTCCCAGTGTTGTGTGCACTTCATTTCATTTAAGTCTACTCAGATATCACCTCTTCAGAAAGGCCTTCCATCAGCACCCATCTAAATGGGGGCTCTGCTTCCATTTTCTTCATGGCATTAATTCCTACTTGACAGTATACCATATGCCTTTCTATCTTCCCCATTAGATCATAAGCTCCATACAGACAGGAATTTTGTTTTGGTCACTCCTATATTTCTGTCATCTAAGTTCTTAAAATACCTGATGTAGCATAGCTAATAAATACTTGCTAAGTGAACAAAGATCCAAGTACTCTATAATTCAATAATCCCACTTCACATAAACTCCCTAAGAGCAGGGATGGTTTTTTGTTTTGTTCATTGATATATCCCTCTGCTCAGAACACTGCCTGGTACATAGGAAGTTCTTAATAAACAGTTGATGAATGAGGGCACCCTATGGAGAAACCCATGCTTCAAATGAACACAAGGAAGCAAAAAGGATGTTCACCATAGCACTGTTTAAAACAGCAACAAATTGAAAGCAATCAATAGGAGAATAGAAAAATTATGGCAATCTCTCAGTGGAACACTACGCAGCATTTGAAATGAATGAGCTAGTATTGCCATAGATAATTATAAAAGAAAAACTGCATCAAGCAGATACAACAAGTGCAGAACAAAAAGCACAGCTCAATTAAATTTAGATTCCAAAACAAAACTTTGCAGTGTAATGTTTATGAGTATATGCATATTAATAAGAGTATAAACAAGGATGGGGAGACTAAATATCAATTTCAACAATGTTACCTTTCAGAGTAGAGAGAAGACAAGATTAAAAGGGAAAGGGACATACAAAAAAGACAAACTGTATTAAGTTTTATTTCTCTTAAAAAATAGAAAGATATGAAAAGATGTTGAACATTACTCATCATTAGGGAAATGCAAATCAAAACTACAGTGAAATGTCTCTTCACACAGATTAGGATGACTATTATCAAAAAAGCAAAAATTAACAAATAATAGTGAAGATGTAGAAAAATAAGAACACTTGTACACTGCTGGTAGGAACTTAAAATGATACAGCCACTGTGGAAAACAATACGGCAATTCTTCAAAATATTTTTAAAGTTATTATACAATCCAATAATGGCACTTCTATGTATATACCCGAAAATAATTAAAATTAAAAGCAGGGCCTCAACTGGCATTTGCACACAATTGTTCATAGCAGCAATATCCACAAGTGTCCACTAACAGATAAATGAATAAACAAAATGTGCTATATACACACTATGGGATATTATTCAGCCTTAAAAAAAGGAAATTCTGTCATATGCTGTGACATGTGACTGAAGACATTATGCCAAGTGAAATAAGCCAGTCACAAAAGGACAAATACTGTATGATTCCACTTAAATGCGATACTTAGAGTAGTCAAATTCATACAGACAGAAAGTAGAATGATGGCTATCTGGGGTTAGGAAAATTGGGGACAGAAAATGGGGAGTTATTGTTGAATGAGTATGGAGTTTCAGTTTGGGATGATAAAATTCTGGAAATGGATAGTAGTAATGATTGTACAACAATGTGAGTGTACTTAATGCCAATAAACTATATACTTAAAAATTATTAAAATGGCCTGTAGTCCCAACTAAGGAGACTGAGGTAGGAGGATCACTTAAGTCCAAGAGTTTAAAGCTATATTGTGCTATGATCACACTTAAGTATAGCCACTGGACTCCAGCCTGAGCAAAATAGCGAGATCCCATTTCTTTAAAAAAAAAAAAGGCTAAAATGGTAAATTTTACATTTTGAACATTTTATCACAAAAAAAATGAACAATGTCAACATTTATTAAATATTCATGCTAGGTACATGATTGCTATATTCTTTTCTATATGTTTTTATGTATTTGAAATTTTATCATTAGAAATACAAAGTCTTCTTTGACAACATCTTGGAAACAGAGGTCAGTAGACAGTCAACTTGCATTACTAAAACATAATGCTGGGCATCCATGGTCCTTAGCAAGGACTCTAGTTCTTTGGACAGCATGTTAATTTAAAAATAAAAAATCAACAGCAACAATAAAACTGATGGCTCAATTAACTAAAACTCTCATACATTAAAAACTACTAAAGCTGAGCAGAAGCAAGACTAATGATCTGATGAGATAATGAGCAAAATATATGAAAAGACATGCAAATTTTCTCATTTTAAGAGAAATGCAAATTAAAACTACAGAGATATCAGATTGGGAAAAATTCCAAAGCTTGACAATATACTCTATGGCAAGGTTGTAGTCAAACAGGTAAAGCATAATGTCACAACCTCTGTAGAAGAAAACTTGGCAATGTCTAGCAAAATTACATTTGTATTTACCTTTTGATCCAGCAATCCCACTTCTAGGAAACTATCCCAAAGATATGCTGGCAAAAATACAAGAAGACATATGTACAAAGCTATTCATTGTAGCACTATTTGTAATACCAAGACTGGAAATAACTCAAATGTCCATCAATAAGGAAATGGTTGGATAAATATGGTATATGCATTCAATACTATATAGTTGTAAAAAGCAATGAGAATAAGTTAAGTGAAACCATATTACAGAGCATTTTTGTTAAACCTCTACTTTTTGTATAAAATGGGAGAGATAGGGGTTTGAGTATATATATATGTGTATATATGACATAAATACACATACATATAATTGTTTATATATTTTTAGATGAACAACAGAATAATAAGTTTAAAAATAAACTGGTTATGTATATGGATAAAGAGAAAAAGAATAAACAGTATCAGGTTGAAAGTAGGAATCTTGTTATATAATTTTGACTTTAGAATATGCAGGATACTTGACACAATTTAGAAAAAATTGTGTCAAAAGAAAAAATTCTAAAAATTGCAAATGAACTGAAACAAATGAGCCTAACTGTTGGTGGCAAAACCACAAAGAAAACAGGATTCCTTTAAGTAATATTAAAATACAATACTCTTACTGCAAACCCCAGTGGAATATATTTAAAAGTAAGAACTATGAAGAAATCATAAACTGCATGCTTATTGCAGTTATTTGCATCTTATTGATACTTAGAATGTTGATATTGTTATTTTGAAACAAGTATAGGACTTTTATACAATAAAAACAAGTAAGTAATGATATTAGCATCATTAGGAAACGACATTTCTACAAGACTACAAGACAAAAAAATTCAAGCATAAAATCGAAGAACTAAAAACCCTGCAATTTCCTTTTTTTTTTTTTTGAGATGGAGTTTCACTATGTTGCCCAGGCTGGTCTTGAACTCCTGGACTCAAAAAAAAATCCTTTCATCTTAGTTTCCTGAATAACTGAGATTACAGATGTGTCCCACTGAAGTGAGCTAAAAACATATCATTTTAAATTAAAATTGTACACTTGATTTTAGCCAAAAGGCCGAGAAGTAATTAAATTAAAATTGCAAATAACAATATGAAACTAGATTTTTTCTCTTCCAAAGATGTCTATTTTCTATCTATGGCTATGAGTAAAGCCTAGAAGAAATAACAACCTAGTATCAATGAGTACTACAGCACCAAGCACTAAATATAAAAGCAAAAACAAACAAACAAACAAACAAACAAAAAAACAGAGTTCCCCAGAGAAAAGGCAGTTTGCAAGTTTGGGGCAGGAGATGTGCAGGAGGTACCTGAAATTCTTACTGTGCCAGAAGGGAAGGACTAAATATATCAAAGATAAATGACATCACATCAGAAGAACACAGGAACAAATCTGAAAGAACTTTCACTGCTCTAGAATGGTCTTTGATTATCAAAAGAATGATGACAGCAATGGATTCAAACTCATCAAGATACACACACACACACACACACACACACACACACAACTCTTGCATCCATGAGGTAATATTTAAAACAAAAGAAAATCAACCAATTTCTGAAATGGCAGAATGAACATCTCAGTGAACTAACTCTCCCATAAAAGCTGTAAAAATACTGGCTAAACAATAAAAATCAACCACTTCAAAGCTCTGAAATTTAAAAAAGATACAGAACAAACTAAAAAGCGCCTACTGAAGACAAGCTACTGAACCTCAGTTATAACAGTGGGGTATGGCATTTTAAGTTGGGGCTATTCCCCTCCATCTTTCCTCTCCAGCTATAAAAAAAGAATGTTAGAATACAAAAAACAAGAACCAAAATGTTTTTAAAACTCTATGAATAAGTTTAATAGCAGAATGAAGCAGATAGAGAAAAGTACAAGTAAAGCTGAAAATAAAACAACAGGAAACACCCAATCTAAAGGACAGGGACAAAACAGACTGAAAAAAATAAAAAGAACCTATGGACCTGTGAGACAATAAAAGAAGGTCTAACATTAGTTTCATCAAAGTTCTAGAAGAAGAGGAAAAGAGGGCATGGCTGAAAAAGCATTTGAAAAAAATAATGTACTGGAAACCTGGCAAAAAATATAAAGCCTATAGACTCAAAAGCTGAGAAAACCTCAAACTAGATAAACCCAAGGAAATTCATGCAAAGATACTAGACTTAAACTTCTGAAAACTAAAATCAAAGAGAAAAAGATCTTGAAACTAACAAGAGAGAAACATTTCTCTTAAATCCAAGGCAGGGGATGAGGGCTTGGGGAGTTGAGGAGTGTCCAGTGGCAGCATATTTCTCATCAGAAACATGGAGGCCAGAAGGAAGCAGCACAATATTTTTCAAGAGCTAAAAGAAATTAACTTTCAACCCAGAATTCTATATCCAGCAAAAATATCCTTCAATAATGAATGGGGAAATCAACACATTCTCAGATGAAAGGAAACTAGGAAGATTTGTCACTAGTAAACTTATCCTAAAAAAAAAAAATGACTAAAGGAAATTATCTAAATAGAAATGAAGTGACAAAAGAAGAAATTCTGGAAAAACAGGAAAGAATAAGTGACAATAGAAAGAGTAAAAATGCTGAAAAATATAATACATTTTCCTTCTCTTAAGTGTTCTAAATTGTTTGACAGTTTAAGCAAAAATGTTAACCATATCTGATGTGGTGGTTCTCAAAGTATGTACAGAAAATTATTTAAGACAATCATAAATGACAGAAGATAAAGAAATGTAAAAGTAGGTAAGGTTTCTATACTTCATTCAAAGTAATAAAATGATGATGGTGATAAGTTATATATAAATGCAATATGGGGGTTCCCCAACCCCCCGGCCACAGACTAGTACCAGTCCACGGCCTGTTAGGAACCAGGCCGTACACAGGAGGTGAGTGGTGGATGAGCAGAGCTCCACCTCCTGTCAGATCAGCAGTGGCGTTAGAGTCTCATAGGAGTGTGAAGCCTATTGTGAACTACACATACAAGGGATCTAGGTTGCTCACTCCTTAAGACACTCTAACACTTGATGATCCCCCTGCCCCGCCCCTGAAAAATTATTTTCCACAAAACTAGGCCCTGATGTCAAAAAGGCTGGGGACTACTGATGTATTACCTAAAACAACCACTACAAGCTATACAAAATGATACACTCAAAAACACTATAGATAAATCAAAAAGGAATTCTTAAAAAATGTTTAAGTAACCCACAGGAAAGTAGGGGGAAAAAAGAAGAAAGACAAAAAATAGAGAAAACAAATGAACAAAAAAGACAGAACTGAGCCCTAACATATAATAATTACATTAAGTGTAAGTGTATAAATATACCATTATAAGATCAATTTTTTTAAATGACTATATGCGGTTTCAAGAAACTTATGTCAAATATAATACAGGTATGTTGAAAATAAAAGGATGAAAAAGATATACCATGTAAACATTCATCAAATAAAGCAGGAACAGGTAAATCCATAGAGACAGAAAATAGATTATAACTGCCAGAGTCTAGATGAACAGAAAAGCACTGTTAATTGGTTTATTTTTGGAGGTGATTAAATGTTCTAGAATTAGACAGCAGTTACACAATATTGTGAACATACTACAAAGTCTCTGAATTATATACTCTAAAAGGCTTAATTTTATGGTATGTGAGTTACATCTCAATACAATTTATAATTCAGTAACCATCAAAATTTAAATGTTATTTAAAAAAAAAAGATCTGTTCATAAAAGTCACTTTTTTTCAGCAAATATTATTAGTAACCCCTAGTGCTAGAAAAATAAGTGGTAGAAAGATAAGTCAGACAATATAACACAGGTAAGCAATACAATTATGCACCCTGAAGAATATATTCTGCTCAGTAAAACCAATACCTGCATCAAGTTGCTGCTCCCCGTTCATTTCCACAGCATATGGGCTATTTCCTTCCAAAACAAAAGAAAGGTCTTATGGTTCTGCTACAATCTGAAGATTGCTTGCAGTTTTCAAGTATCTGTTCAATGGGCACCCAAGTGTCCAAATGAAAGTGCTGTAAAATGAAAAAGAACACATAAACAGCCTGAATCCCAAGTATGTTTACTCACTCATAAAACATGGCACTCAACTAGGCTGAGAGATGGGATTTGTAAAACAAAAACACACTGGCAGAATAGATGGAATGGGAGGAAAAAATGGACACCTTTTCTAATTTTGGAGATTTTGCATGTGTATGTGTTGGTGTGTGCAAGCATGAACAGAGAGTGCACACTATCAAGATTTTGATAAGAAATCTAAAAATCACAACAAATTAAGATACAGATGAATTACTGCCCTTTAAACTTGGATTACCAAACTTAGCACCATGGTTCCCATCCACAGAAAACTGCAACTTCTAATGATTTCGTGAGAGAGGGAAGTTAGTTTTCAATGCTTTGTCCCAAAAGTGTGAAATGACTCAGGATACAGCATATTACTTTATCTATTTTTCCATTTCATTTATTCAGAATATTATACAGAGCCACATATATCCACTATATTATACAATTATAAAAGAGAAACTCTCCAAAATAAGCTATAAACTCATTTATTCTTTTTAAAAACAGCTTCATTGGAGTATAATTCACATATCAAAATTTCCCATTTGAAGTGTACAAATTAATTTTTAGTAAACTTACAGTTGTGTAAACATCGCCATGAATGAGTATGAGAATACTTGTGTCACCCTGAAAAAGAGAAACCACGTACCACTTGCTGTTCCTCCCCATTCCATCCCTCAGCCCAAGCAACCTACTAACCTGCTTTCTGTCTCTAGAGATCTTGCCTTTCTCAGACATTTCACATAAATGGAATCAAACAATATGTGATCTTTTGTGTCTAGTTTCTCTTGCTTATCACGATTTTAAGGTTCATCCATGTTGCAGCATGGATGAATCTATTTATCCTTGCTTTACATACATGTAAAGTAATCTAAGATATTATCTTAATATATGCCCAGTATATTAGAAACAGTAAATGAAAGGGGGAAAGGAGCTGCTATAGGGAGGCATGGCATAAACTAGCTAGAAGGGTGACATATAGAAAACTATAGCCGGGCTCGGTGGCTCAGCCTGTCATCCCGCGCCTTCGGGAGGCTGAGGTGAGTGGATTGCCTGAGCCCGCGGGTTCGAGACCCACCTGGGCAGCAAGACCTCATCTCTACAATAAAAAAAAAAAAAAATCAGCCGGGCGTGGTAGCGCATGCCTGTAATTCTGGCTACTTGGAAGGCTGAGGCGGAAGGATCACCGGAGCCCAGCAGGTTGAGGCTGCGGTGGCCGGGAACGGCCACTGCACTCCAGTCTGGGCAACAGTGCTAGACTCCAACAAAAAAAAAAAAGAAAACTATAGAAGTGGGATAGGTACTTAATAGCACAGCTTTGAGGGTGATATCCTTCAGGATTAAGCAACTCTATACCTCCCAAAAAGTTTTCAGTGTGTTTTAGAGCCTCCAGTAATTGATTCTCATAAATAACTTTAATCACAAAGAAAAGTTAGCTTAGATTTTAATATATCCTTTGAAAAGTTATCAGTTACCTAAAGGACAACAGATTCAATGGGTAATTGGGATACCTAGGTTCTAGTTCCAGCTCTACTGATAACTGGCTATATAATCTTATATAATACCATATTAACTCAAGTTTTTATCTATAAAATTTAAAATTTTTTAAATTTCATAATAAGCATAGAAAAAAATGTTAAATAACTCTTAAAATTATGGATATTCCATTTGAGATAACTGCCAGTTATCCCAAACCATACAATACAAGCACTTATGTCCATACTTTCACAAACAGAACAATCAAATAGAAACTTAAGAGGGATATTTAAAGCCTCTAAATGTGCTCTTTCCTCAGTTTACTTACTACCCCAAGCCTAAAACATCCTAACTGTACAACTCTACCTGCTAATTTATTAATTCCCCACATACTTATCAAACACCAGTTCATTACTATCTACTATTCCAGGGGATAGGAGTCAAACAATCAGGAGACGTATGGTTCTGGCTTTCATGAAGCTTATTTTCAACTAGGGGGAGACAAATTAAGCCACAATTTGAAATAATTACGTAGAGTATTACAAAGGAAAAGAACTGGGTGCTAACACAGAACATAAGGCAGGTCTAACCTAAACTGAGAGGTCACTGACAGTGTCTCTGAGAAAATGATATTTAAGCTAAGACTAAATGGGGAATAGTTAGGAAAAAAAAAAAGGAGAAAAGGAAGAACATTCCAAGCATAGGGAACAGCATATTCAAAGGTTCTAAGGTTGGAAGGAGCTCAAGGCCATTGTGGCTGGTGTATGTGAACCAACAGAATAAGTGATACATAGAAGACAGGACGGGAAAAGAAGGAATAATAGCAGTTAATATTTACTGAGGAATTAACATGTATGAGGCACTGTTCTAAGCACCTAAACACATTAACCTGTTTAATTCTCCCAACAACTCCACAAAATAAACATCACCACCATGAGGAAACAGGCACAGAGTAATTACCTGACCTATCCAGAGGCCCACAGCTAGTAACAGAACCTGGTTTTGAATCAAGCAAAATATCTGTATTTCATGACCTTAAACACAATATTATACTGCCTCTTAATTGAAAGTAACCAAGGGTCTTTTGGGGTTTTGTTTTGTTTTTAATGCAGGGGAAGGAAATAATCAGATCTATGTTTTCAAAAAGATCACTATGAAACCAAAGAAGTGACAGCAAAGAAAACAGAAAAATGTAACATTTCTACATGGCAAAAGACACCATTAAGTAAAATCAGAGACAAATGAAATGGGTGAGAATATTTGTAACATATAAGAGGTAATGGGTAATTTCCATATACAAGCTTCTATAATTCAACAAAGAAAAAAAAGAAAAATGGGCAAAATATGCAATTAATCACCAGAGTTAATACATATAAAATGTGCTCAATCTTATTAGAGATGAGGAAAGCAAAATTTTTAAATTATATAAATTTTTTAACCTTTCAAATTTGTAACATTTTTGTAACTAAAAAATCCAGTATTGGCAAGGAAGGTGGAAGACTGGGAGGACTTGGGAATATAGACCGGTGCTGAATCTCTCAATCAAAACACACACATGTTTAAGAACACATAACCACTGATGCTTGCCACAGTATTACCTACAACAGTGAGAAATTGGAGACCAAATAGGAATGAGATGGCCTGTAACCATTAGAAGGATTTAGGTAGATCTATGAAAGCAAGTAGGATCACTGTCTACATTGCTGAGTTAAAAAAAAAGTGAAATGCAAAATTATTTACCTTAACCTTTTAAAATCCCATGTCCACTGTTTTCTTGGCTATGTGACTTTTGACAAATGAATTTGTGCCAACTGTATCATTTGTAAAAGGAAGATAATAGCATTCTACCTACCTCACTGGACTGCTATGAGGATTAAGTAAAATAATCCATTAAAAGCAATTAGCTGACTACATAGAAAATCCTGAGTTAATATTAACTGTTATGCAATGTTGACAGATTCAAGTTTCTAGCAAAATATAAAATAATAATAACTAATAAAGCTGCAAAGCCAAAAGACATAAAGTTGGAGAAATGTAAGTCTTGTATAGCAGAAAGCTAAGGCTAAATCTTACAACACCATTTAGATATAGCTGATAAGCAGTCAGTTCATCATCTTAATAGGACCATAAGAAATAAGCAGAGGAAGTCTTTTGCTGTGAAACATCTGTTAGCTCTTTCTCTCTATTGCTAGCCTGCAGTCTTTTTATGTAGTGAAGGAAAAAACAGCAAAATATTCGGGGGCTTAGTATATGGAAATGTAATGCACTCTTCCTTTACTTCCTGTTCATATTAAATTGCTTTACTGTCATCATTTATTTTATCAGTGGTGTTGGTATTACTACTCATCTTGGGATGATCAGACTACACTAAGAGTTATTCATTTAAATAAATTCTCATGAGGCCAGGCATGGTGGCTCATGCCTGTAAACCCAGTGCTTAAGGAAAGCTGAGGTAGGAGGAACTCTTGAGGCCAGGAGTTCAAGATCAGCCTGGGCAATATAGCAGGAACCCACCTCTACAAATATTAAGAAATTAGCCAGGTACAGTGAAGCATACCTGTAGTCCAAAATACTTAGGAGGCTGAGGCAAAAGGATCATTTGAGCCCAGGAATTTGAGGTTACAGTGAGCTAGGACTGCACCAATGTACTCCAGCCTGAGAGACAGAGTCAGACCTTGTCACTAAAAAATAAAATAAAAAACAAATTCTCATGAACTAATTTTGACCTTGCTTGTCTTGTTTAATATTTTAGTGAACAGGAGCCCAGATATATAGGAGTATATAGGAGGTTCTAGTAAACATACCAAAGCCAGGAAATTTTAAACACTTCTAAGAAATATAAATACAAATTTTAAAAGCAAAGTTAAGTGGACAAAATAAGCTTTGAAGTCAAATATGAAAAAAATTAAAACTAAAATTAAACCCTGGCAGAATAAAACCAAACTGAATTGTTATTTCATTTTTAGTGTTACATCAATATAAAATAAAACCACCAGCGGGGAAGGAGGTGGGATTAACAGTAGTCGATATCTGTCTGGGGATGAGGGGGCACACCTCATCAGCAAGGGTACCTGCAAGATACATATCTGTATACCTAACCCTTAACTGTACCCCTCAATTTTAAAATAAAAAAATATGTTAAAAAATAACAAAATAAAATAAAATAAAACCACCATAGCTGACTTTTTTTTTTGAGTTGGAGTCTTACTCTGTCGCTTAGGCTTGAGTACAGTGGCACACTCACGGCCCCTCAGCATCGACCTGCTGGGCTCCAGTGATCTTTCTGCCTCAGTCTTCCAAGTAGCCAGAACTACAGACGCGTACTACCATGCCCAGCTAATTTTTGATTTATGGTAGAAATGAGGTCTTACCAGGTTCCCCGGGCTGGTCTCGAACCCACGGGCTCAGGCAATCAATCCATTTGCCTCGGCCTCCCAAAGTGCTAGGATTACAGGCTGAGCCACCAAGCCCGGCCGAATAACTACCTTTTAACAGATCTTGTTAAAGATCTAAAAGTTACCAGAACAACAAACTGTTATACAAAAATTTCCCCTCCCATCTTGTTTTACAGTACACATGCAGTCCACACTCTAAGCCTAGTAGTAATAACCTAGCTTCGTGTAAATGCACTTTGTTTTCAAGGCTAAAATAAACACTGAGTAAGAGTATGACATGGGAAAGTTATAATAATGCAAGAGAGGCATCTATAGGAAGGATGCTCAGCCAAATGATTTGACATGTCTGACATGAATAACTTTTATTTTTATGTATTTATTTATTTATTTATTTATTTGAGTTGGAGTCTCACTCGGTCGCCCAGACTGGGGTGCAGTGGCCGCTCCCGGCCACCGCAGCCTCGACCTGCTGGGCTCCAGCGATCCTTCCGCCCCAGCCTTCCGAGTAGCCAGAATTACAGGCACGCGCTACCGCGCCCGGCTGATTTTTTGATTTATTGTAGAGATGAGGTCTCGTTGCCCAGGTGGGTCTCAAACCCGCGGGCTCAGGCAATCCACTCACCTCAGCCTCCCAAAGGCGTGGGATTACAGGCTGAGCCACCGAGCCCGGCTATGAATAACTTTTAAAGGGCTTAGGAAGGACAGGAACTCAGTGTGTCTCTAAAGATCACTGTTATGTACGGTAGTTGTAAGAAAATACATATATTTAATAAATACTTAAAAGTCAGTAAACAAAAAAATTCCTATTGAATTTGCACACCTAACCCTTAACTTCACAGATGTGAGTCCAGCAATATTTACTATTATTACTATTATTTTGAGTCAGGGTATCATCCTGTCACCCAAGCTGGAGTGCAGTGGCACAATCTCAGATCACTGCAGCTTAGGCCTCCAGGACTCAAGTGATCCCTACCACCTCAGTCTCTCAAGTAGCTGGGACATAAGCATGTACCACCAAGCCCAGCTAATTAGCAAGAATTTCAAGTATGCTGTTAAATATGGTAACTGTAACAATTCAGCAAATCAGATGCTCCATTTTCAGCAGATTTGCAAAATTAACCCTGCCCTTGACAGTAAAGGTGAGTGGTAGAGTCATCTTATGTTTTTGGCTCAACAGACATTGATTTCTGTTGGTCTTTCATTCTTCACAATAGTCAGCTGTCACTACAATTGACTATCTAAATCAAATGTTGTGCTTCCATCTCCCAAATGCCAATGTAATTTAGGAGTAGAAATCTTTTATTGTTTCATTAAGTTGTTTGTTTGTTTTTATTGTTTTAACCCACTGCTACATGTCTGACTAGGGAGATTAAAAAATGAAGCCTGATAAACTTAAGGTTTTAGTGCAATTCTTACAGACAAATCTTAGTTACCCATATCACCTAAATTAAATCTGACCTTAAACTTAACTTTCTCATGATTATATAAACCCAACAAAGGGCATATCTGTCTCAGATGAACAAACTGGTACTAATAAATTCATAAAACCACTAAAAGTTTTAAACAAAACTCAAATTCAAGAATATCCTAAACTGGAAAAAAACAGAAAGCCAAATTATGGAGCCAATGTTCTTAAAGAATTATTTTGAACAAGAATGATAAACTGTTAAAAAATGGCACAAATGCACCATGTACCATATATGGCTAATAAAAATTCTATTAGAGAAGTGTTCTTCTTCCCAATCAAAATCCCAATAGAGTATTTTATTCAACTTATCATTTTTAATATGCATCCAAAAGAGAAATTGTACAGTCCAGCTACATTTTTGTAAAATACATGATGAGGCAAGTTCCTTCTATCAAAATATTAAAATAGTGTGATATTAGTACAAGACAAATACATTAATAAAGTAAAATAAAGTTGAACAATAGATTCACTTTTATGAGAATGCAGTTTGTAATAAAGAGGGCATTCCATATCAATTGTGAAAAGATGCAAATAAATCGTGTTAAATAATTTTCTATCCATTTTGGGAGGAGAAAAAAAATAGATCCTTACTTTATGGTGACACATAAATAAATCCCAAGTGAATTAAAAGAGAAACCATCAAGTGAATATGGTTATAAACTTGGGGTAGCATAGATTTCCTTAAGCAAGGAAACCATAAAATGGATACATCTGACTAAACATTTAAAACTTCCAATTGGCAAAAAGAATCATAAACAACTTTAAAAAACAAGCCGTTCATGAACCTATTTCCAGTATACATAACAGATAAAATATAAATAATCATAATAACTGATAGTACCCATAAATAAGACCATACCTAATAATATGAAAAAGAAATTTCTTAAAAAGGTCAGGTATGAACAGGAATTTTACAGAAAATACAAATTACCAATAATCATATGAAAATATGTTCAATGGCCGGGCTTGGTGGCTCAGTCTGTAATCCCACGCTTTGGGAGGCCGAGGTGAGTGAATTGCCTGAGCCCACGGGTTCGAGACCCGCCTGGGCAACTTGGCGAGACCTCATCTCTACAATAAGTCAAAAAACTAGCCAGGTGTGGTAGTGTGCACCTGTAGTTCCAGCTACTTGGAAGGCTGAGGTGGAAGGATCGCCGGAGCCCAGAGGGTCGAGGCTGTGGTGGCCGGGAGCGGCCACTGCACTCCAGTCTGGGCGACAGAGTGAGACTCCAACTCAAAAACAAACAAACAAACAAACAAAAAAAAAAAAACAAAAAAACTTTGACTTGCATTCTTTACAACACACCAATTCTATTTCCAAGGTCTATTTCTAAAAAATATTCAAGAAAATGAGGAAATAAGTAGCATAACAACTTGAAAGAGTTTAAATTGTCCTCATTTCCAAGACATATTTAGAAAAACACCCCCCCGTATATAAAAAGTGGCAAGAGACAAAATGTTTAATCGAACAATGTATGCACTAGGAAAAAACATAAAACCTTGATGTCAGTCAATAAATAATGGCACATCCATAAATTGAGAGTTAAAAACAATAAGACAACTTAAGGAGCATGCAGTTTGTGTTGGGGTGATTAAAAAGTTTGGGGCAACATATTTCTATATAAAACACAAACAAAAATGAAACTACATATTTCTATGGACATGTATATGAGGGGGGAACTCCAAAACACCAGAATTTATTTATAAAAAATTGTGTATTTATTCTGACATGTTTAAACTTCAGTCACCTTCAAAGTACTCTCCATTTGATGCAATACACCTATCAAGATGCTTTTTCAACACTGCTCAAAACAATTTTGGAACTCCTCAATTTTGGTGTCTTTTAGTGCTTCTGCTGTTTTTATTTCACTTCTTCCACATCAGCAAAATGTTTCCCGTTGAGGACTTTTTTCATCCAGAGAAACAGAAAAAAGTTGCTGGGGGTAAGATCAGGTAAACAGCAAGGGTGGGACATGGGGGTCATGCCATTTTTGGTCAAAAAGTGCTGAACACTCAGCATGGTATGGGCAGGTACATTCATAGATCAGCCATCATGAAATGAGCAAACTTGATGAAAGTATCTCAAAAAAAATTTACCAAAGCCAAACGCAGCCTCTTACAACACTAGCTGGTATACCGATGCCAATGGATTCCTAGAACATTTACCTAGTGTGAGAAGTCTATACTACAAGAGGCCTGCCCTCCAAAGGATAATTCCACTTTTTTAGGAGTCCCCCCCCATATGTACAAGATACCTTTAACATGATTGGGAAGAATATATCCAAATCACTAACAGTGGCTATCCTCCAGGAAAGTGAGCTTCAGGGCAGGGTAAAAGGAAATATTTGCTTTATCTGTATTGGGTAATTTTTTTTTTTTTGCGTTGGAGTCTCACTCTGTCGCCCAGGATGGAGTGCACGTGGCACACTCACTGTCACCGCAGCCTTGATCTGTTGGGCTCAGGTGATCTTTCTGCCTCAACCTCCCACATAACTGGAACTAAATGCATATGCCACCACACTCAGTTAATTTTTAAATTTATTGTAGCAGTGAGGTCTCACCAAGTTGCCCAGGCTGGTCTCAAATCTCAGGGTTCAGGCAATCCTCTTACCTACATTTCCCAAAGTGCTGGGATTATAGGCATGAGTTACCACACCTGGCTGTATTTGGTACATTTTTATGAAGAAAAGGTATTCAGATGTTTACTTCAGTGATTTAAAATTTTATCTTAAGAAAAATAATATGTATTTATTGACATGGTGAGTTAATTAGTCATACTTTCAATAAATATTTACTGGAACGCTACTATGTGTCAGGCCCAATCCAAGTATTAGAGATATATAAGTGAAGAAAACAAACCAAAATCTCTGCCCTCATGAAGCTCATATTTTAGTGTGAGGACAAAACGTATAGTGTTTTTTCTAAATGTTGTTAAGTGGTAGAGCTGAGCAGGGGTGATAGTGTGGAGTGAAAGTTAAATAGGGTGGGGAGAGGGGAGGCTTCACTGAAAAAGTAACATATGGACAAAGACTTGAAGGAGCTATAGGAGGAAAGAGCACACCAGGCAGAGGGAAAGGCCAACACAAAGGACCTGAAATGAGAGCATGTGAGTGTGTTCTAGGAATAGCAAGGAGGCTATTCATGGGGCACTTCATGGGGCACTTCTCAAATAGGAGGGCTATTACTGGGGCATCCATTATAGAGGAGGCACAATCATTGTGGCATCTATCTCAAAGGCGTGACAAACACTGTAGTAGAAGAGGCAGGAGAGAGGTCAGCCTCACACTGCTTGCCACATGCCCCAGTCCCCTTTGTGAGTGCCTCCCACTTATAGCCCTTAAGAAACTATAATTACAGGTGACCCTACTCCTCTGGTGGTGACAAACATAAGGGCAATGTTGGTAGGAACGTAAGATGAAGCAGCCACTTTGGAAAACTGTCTGGCAGTTCCTCAAAATGTTAAAGATAGAGTTATCAATATAGTCCAGTAATTCTACTCCTCAATATATACTCAAAATATACAAAAATAAGTCCAAACAAAAACTTGTTCATGAATGTTCACAGAAGCATTATCCATAACAGTCAAAACGTAGAAATAATCCAAATGTCATCAACCAAGTAATGGATAAATAAACTGTGATATAGCTAATACAATGGAATATTATTCAGTCATAAAAATATAAAGTACTAATACATACTATAACATTGATAACTTTGAAAATACTGTGTTAAATGAGAAGCCAGACACCAAAGACCACATATTATATGCTTCCATTTATATGAAATACCCAGAGCAGGCAAATCCATAGAGACAGAGAGTAAATTAGGGTTTGCCACAGACTAGCAGAGAGGAGGTAATGGGTAGTGACTACTAACATGTACATAGTCGCTTTGAGGGTTATTAGACTGTGGTGATAGTTGTAACGCTCTGTGAATACAATAAAATCCACTGAACTGTACACATTAAATAAGTAAATGTTATGGTATATGAAATATATTCTAGCAAAACTGTAAAGCACTTATATTCAAAGACACTTTCAAGTAACATTATTCTTATTTCAAATACAGAAGCCAATGATGAAAAAGAGACAAAATATCTGGGTTACCATTATGATATGTAACAGAATGAGAAAGGAAACAATTTGGCTGTTATTGGTTTGTATTAAAGTAATACCCTGCTTTAACAGATAAACTCCAAACTTCAGTTGCTTAATCCAACAGATATGTATTTCTCACTCAGATGACATCCAAAAGGTGTTCGTTCTTTTTTTTTCTTTTTTTTTGAGTTGGAGTCTTACTCTGTCGCCCAGACTGGAGTGCAGTGGCATGCTCCCGGCCACCGCAGCCTCGACCTGCTGGGCTCAGGCAATTCTTCCACCTCAGCCTTCCAAGTAGCTGGAACTACAGGCGTGCACTACCACGCCCGACTAATTTTTGATTTTATTGTAGAGATGAGGTCTTGCCCAGTTGCTCAGATGGGTCTTGAAACCGCAGGCTCAGGCAATCTACTCACCTCAGCCTCCCAAAGTGCTGGGATTACAGGCTGAGCCACCAAGCCCAGCTAAGTGTTCATTCTTAATCAGTAGGCAACTCTCCAGTATGTGATAATTCACAAAGCCAAAAGCCTTCCATCACATAGCTCTGCCATTTTCAACAAAGGCTTCTCAAATTGTCCAGGGCAGGGGATAACGCACGGGAGGTTTTTACGGGTCAGACCTGAAAGTGGTACATTCCTTCTATCCATGTTCCATTAACTAAAATCCAGTCACGAGATTCCATCTAACTACAAGGGATACTGCAAACTATAATGCAGCACTTCCCACCCTTAGTAACAGAGTGTTTAAATTACTACTGCCATACTCTAAAACTTATATTAACAGCTAATAGCATTTATTTAAAGAAGGTTCTATGAATCAATGGTAGTGATACTATGAATTTCCATGAAATTCTTTCTCAGTCAAGAAATATTTACTGAGCATATATTATCTGCCACGCTCTATTCTAGGAAAACAAATATTTTAAAACCTGTCCTCAAGGATTTCATAATCTAGTATGGATAAACTGACAATAAATAAAATATATACAGTTGAGCCTAACAACATGGGTTTGAACTGCATGGGTCCATTTATACATGAATTTCAATAAGCACTGGACATTTGGGGGAGCTTTATGACAATTTGAAAAAAGGTCAAACTATGCAGTCTAGAAATATTTTAAAATTTTTAAAAAGTTTTATCATGAATGCATAAATATATATAGACACTAGTCTAATTTAGCATTTAATACCATAAATATACACAAATATATTATAAGAAGTTAAAAATTATCAAAACTTATACATGCAAACCAGAATGAACATAATGCCATTTACAGTCAAGAGAAATGTAAACAACATAAAGATGCAGTATCAAATCTAACTTCAGGCCAAATGTGGTGGCTTATACCTGTAATTCCAGCACTTTGGGAGGCTGAGAAAAGAGGATTGCTTGAGCCCAGGAGTTTGAGATCAGCCTGGGCAACATAGCGAGACCTCATCTCCACACAAAATCAAAAAAGTTAGCTGGGCATAGTGGCAAGCACTTGTAGTCCCAGTTCCTAGGGAGGCTGAGGTGGAAGGACTGCCTAAGTCCAGGAGTTCAAAACTGTGGTGAGCCATGATCAGGCAACTGGACTCCAACCTAGGCATCAAAGTGATACCCAGACTGAAAAGAAAAAAATAAATAAGACTCATAAATCATAACTACATAAAATTTCTGTATTAATTTCGTAGCCATCTCACTGCTGTTGAGGTGAGCTCAAGGACTGTGACTATCTGCTTAAGATTTGCATGACACTAATCATCTCCATGTGAGCAGTTAGTCTCTCCAGTAAGATGTGTATTACAATAAAAAGTGATCTCTCATGGTTCTTGCATATTTTTCATGGTGCTTAGTGAAATACTATAAACTTTGAGTGATACCTAAGATCCATATGAAGTGCCACTGGAGATACTAGAAGTGCTCCCAAGAAGCAGACAATAGTCATGAAATTACAAGACAAAGTTGAATTGTTTGATATGTACCATACATTGAAGTCTGAGCTGTGGGTTGCCCGCCATTTCAAGATAAATGAATTCAGCATCAAGAAAGAAAATTCATGAAGCCATCACTACAGCTATGTCAGTAGGCACAAAAACCTTACAATTTTATGAAATGTTATCTCATATTGAAAATGCAAATTTTATGTGGGTACAGGATTGCTATAAAACATACCTATAAATTTTAATATGATTCAAGAAAAAACAAAGTTATCATATAACAACTTAAAACAAAAGAAAAATGAAAGAGCTTAAGCTGGAGAATTTAATGCCAGCAAAGGATGGTTTGATAAATTTTAGAAAGAGGTTTAGCTTTTAAAATGTCAACATAACAGGAGAAGTAGCTTTTGCTGACAGGAGACAGCAGATGAATTCCCAGATACTATTGAATAGAAAATCATTAAGAAGAAAGGATATCTGGCTGAAAAGTTTTTTAATGCAGATGAAAGTACCCTATGGGGGGAGGGGTATGCCACAGAGGATTTTATTAATAAGGAAAAGAAGGAATCACCAGGATTTAAGGCAGGAAGAGATAGGCTAACTCTGTTGTTTTGAGCAAAGGTAGTCAGGTTTATGATCAGGACTGTCCTCATCTATAAAGCTGTTAACCCCCAAGCCTTGAAGGGAAAACACAAACACCAGCTGCTAGTTTTTCAGTTGCACAAGAAGGCCCAGACAATTAGAACACTTTTCCTGAATTGGGTTCACAAATGCTTTGCCCCTTACATCAGAAGTATATTGTCAGTAAGGGACTGCCTTTGAAAATTCTTCTGATATTAGACAATACCTCTGGCTACGCCATTAGTTCCACACCAAAGGCGTTAAAGGGGTCTACTTGCCCCCAAACACCACATCTCTAATTCAGTCTCTAGATCAGGGATCATAAAGACCTTTAAACTTCAGTACGTATGTTAGTCTATGGAAAAGACTTTCAAAACCATGCAAAAGAATCCTGACAGAGAGACCATCACAAAAGTCTGAAAAGAGTGCACCATTAAAGATGCAATTATAATAGAAAAAAAATTGTGAAAGACATCAAGTCTGGAACAGTAAATTCCTCCTGGAGAAAACTGTGTCCAGATGTTGTGCATGACTTCACAGGATTTATAACAGAACCAATCAAGGAAATCATGAAAGAGATTGTGGATATGGCAAAAAAAGATGGGGGGGGGGTGAAGGTTTTCAAAATATAAATCTTAGAGGAATTCAAGAGCTAATAGATACCACACCAGAGGAATTAACAGAAGATGACTTGATGAACACTTCCGAATCAGCACCATATGATGAGGAAGAAGACGTAGAAGAAGCAGTTCCAGAAAACAAACTGACATTAGACAATCTGCCAGAAGGATTCCAATTACTCAAGACTGCTTTTGGCTTCTTTTATAACTATTTTACTATTCATTAATGTAAGTGGATCATCATAAAAATCTTCATTCTTCATTGTCTTCATGTTGAGTAGACTGAGGAGGAAGAGGAGAGATTGGTCTTGCTGTCTCGGGGGTGGAAGAGATAGAAGGGGTGGCAGGAGAGGCAGGCACACTTGATGTAACTTTGTAGAACTACATCATAATTTCATCTGAATTTCTGCTTTTTTTTTTTTTTGAGTTGGAGTCTCAATCCTTTGCCCAGGCTGGAGTGTAGTAGCACACACACTCACGGCCACCCCAGTGTAGACCTTCTGGGCTCCAGCGTTCCTTCCACCTCAGCCTTCCAAGTAGCTGGAACTACAGATGTGCACTACCACACCCGGTTATTTTTTATTTTATTGTAGAGACGAGGACTTGCCAGGTTGCCTGGGCGGCTCTCAAACCCGCGGGTTTAGACAATCCACTCACCTCAGCCTCCCAAAGTGCTGGGATTACAGGCTAAGCCACCGAGTCCAGCCAAGAATTTTTGCTTTTTTATTTCTCTACAAATGTTTCTACATGGTGCCAATCTTCTTCCATCATTGGCTTTCGTTTCAGTGCTGTATCATAGAAGCAAATGGTGGAAGACAATGAGGATGAAGACTTTTATGATGATACACTTCCATTAATGAATAGCAAATAAATGTTCTCTTCCTTATTATTTTCTTTTTTGGAGTTGGCATCTCACTCTGTTGCCTAGGCTAGAGTGCAGTGGCATGATGACAGCTCATTGCAGCAGCCCTGACATTCTGAGTTCAGGCAATTCTTCAGCACCTCTAACCCTCATGTTGTTCAAGAGTCAACTGTAACATGTTATATAAAAATAAATATTAGGGGAAAAAACTGAACAAGAAAGGAGGACAAGGAGTCCTACTCTCAACAGGGTAATCAAGATCTTAGTGATGAGGTAACATGAGCTAACACCTGAGGGAATACAAGGAAGTGAACTATGTGGGTACCTGCAGAAGGACATTCAAGGCGGGGGGGGGGGTGGTGTACAGACTGTGAAGTGGGAGTTTAAATGGCATATTTGAGGTCACTGTGGTTGGAGCAAAATGATCAAGGCAGAAGCCAGGAGATTAACTCAGAAAGGTACCAGGGAGCCATACTATATATGAACTTGAAGGCTGCTGTGAAGATTTTGGCTTTTGGGAAGCCACTGAAGAATTCTGAGCAGAGAAGGAGTGTAATGTGACCCAAATTTTAAAAGGATCATCTGCAACTCTGTTGAGAACAGACTATAAGTGAGGGAGAACAGAAGCAGGAAGATCAATCTACAAGACCACAGAACAACCCAGGTGAAAGGTGCTGGTGGCTAGGTCCAGAAGAGGAACTGTGAAAATGTTGAAAAGGGTAGAAGATGGATGTGGGGTGTGAGAGAAAGAGCAGTAACTGGGTTAACTGGAAGTTTTTGGCCTAAGCAACTGAGGAAAAGAGAAGTCTGAAGGAGGAATGGTTTAAGGAAGAAAAATCATGAGCTTTAATGCAAAATAGGGCAATATGAGAAATTTCTTCACCATTATATGTTTGCAGTCTGAGTTTTCAGGAAAATGTTTTTTACAACAAAAGTATAATTATCACATCTCTTACCTGCATAGTGTGTCCAATTTATAAGCTATTCATGTGCTATGCTTCATATGAGCATAATAAAACTTTCTTAGACAACTAAAATGGGGTCAATCTTTCTTTTACACCTTTCTTGTCAGCTTCAACTCTACCTTCTATTTCACTGCTTCTATGTTTACTGACTCAGCCTTTAAGGCATTTGCCCATATCAATTCAGTAATTTATGCTGTCTTATTTTTTAAAAACCTAATTTCAACACCCACAGATTTTCTAGTAAAGACACTTCGATGTTAATTTTTCTAAGCTCTCTTTAATGTCTTTCAAAAAAATCTCAAGCATAAATAATTTTTAAAAACTGATTCATAAGCCGGGCTCGGTGGCTCAGCCTGTAATCCCGCGCCTTTGGGAGGCTGAGGTGAGTGGATTGCCTGAGCCCGCGAGTTCGAGATCCACCTGGGCAGCGAGACCTCATCTCTACAATAAATAAATAAAAAATCAGCCGGGCATGGTAGCACATGCCTGTAATTCCGGTTACGTGGAAGGCTGAGGTGGAAGGATCGCCGGAGCCCAGCAGGTCGAGGCTGTGGTGGCCGGGAGCGGCCACTGCACTCCAGTCTGGGCAACAGAGTGAGACTCTAACTCAAAAAAAAAAAAAATAAAGATTCATAGTATAATGAGGTTGGAAATCTCAGGCTGACCAATTTACAAATCCCTGGTCCACAGATGCTAAGTATGACCACTTCACAGTCTTGCTTCCTTGACAATTACTAATTAGTACCAGGACACTGAGCACCCTACTCTGTGCCAGATACAGAGATTAATAAATCATGGTTTTGAAATTATCTTTCACTATACCAAAATAAGACAGAAGCATTTCAAAATCATTTCTTTATCCTTCTAATATCTTGTAAGCTGGAGAAATGATAGATCTTCCAGAGTTCAAATACGATCACATTTTTCATCAATTAAAGGCTTAATTTATGGGAGCCAGTAACATGAACACATGTTGAAACAGCCATGGCTTTGTTCAGATTAAATCAGAAAGTATTTGATTCACCAACACAAGCACTGCCAAAATGTACCAATTTCAACAGTCTTATAAAAGGTTTAGAGAAAAAAAACTATGTTCAGTTATGAAAATACTTGAAACTATTCTGCAATTTCATTGCTGCTGTTTCTCAGCTTTCAAGTCACATATCAGAAAATTAATGCCAACCAAACAAATGCTTGTTAACCATTTATCAAGAAAAAAGGGAAGAATATTTGAGTAACTACTATGTATGTACCCGGCACCTTTTATATGTTATGTACTAAATACTTAGGCATACAGATCACTGCCCAACACATGGTAAGTTTAATATGTGTTTACTGTTTTTAATGATATCTTACTTCATCCTAACTATTCTGTTTAACCCATTTATGATAAACCCCGTACATGAGGAAAAGTTAAGGACTGCCAGGTCATATACAGTCATGCATCACTTAATAATGAGGGTATATTCTAAGAAACACATTGTTAGGCGATTCTGTCATTGTGTGGACATCATAGCATTAACTTACATAAACCTAGATGATATAGCAACTACATACCTAGGCTATATGGTATTGCCTATTGTTTCTAGACTACAAACTTGTAGGCAACTATAACACAACAGTATTTGTGCATCTAAACATATTTAAACATAGCAAAAGGACTATAAAAATAAGGCACAAAAGATAAAAAATGGAACACTTGTAGAAGGCACTTACCATGAAAGGAGCATGCAGGACTGGAAGTTGCTCTGGGCTCTGGGTGAGTCAGAGAGTGAGTGGTGAGTGAATGTGAAGGCCTGGGACACTACTATATACTACTGTACACTTTCTAAACACTGTACATAAAATTTATTTGTAAAATACTTTTCTTTCTTCAATAATAAGTTAACCTTAGCTTACTGTAACTTTTTTATTTTATAAACTTTTAAATTTTTTAATTTTTTGACTCTTTTGTAGTAACTTAGCTTAAAACACTATAAAGTTGTACAAAAATATTTTCGTTTATATCCTTATTCAAGAAGCTTTTTTCTATTAAAAAACTTTTTTGTTTTACTT
This sequence comes from Carlito syrichta, assembly GCF_000164805.1. Lineage (NCBI taxonomy): Eukaryota > Metazoa > Chordata > Mammalia > Primates > Tarsiidae > Carlito > Carlito syrichta. Next base: position 640,683 of record NW_007245721.1, read on the forward strand.
TGTGAACTTTTTTTGTTAAGAACTAAGGTGCAGCCGGGCTCGGTGGCTCAGCCTATAATCCCGCACCTTTGGGAGGCTGAGGTGAGTGGATTGCCTGAGCCCACGGGTTCGAGACCCGCCTGGGCAACGAGATCTCATCTCTACAATAAATCAAAAAATCAGCTGCGTGTGGTAGCGCATGCCTGTAATTCCAGCTACTTGGAAGGCTGAGGCGGAAGGATCGCTGGAGCTCAGCAGGTCGAGGCTGCGGTGGCCGAGAGCGGCCACTGCACTCCAGTCTGGGTGACAGAGTGAGACTCCAACTGAAAAAAAAAAAAAAAAAGAACTAAGGTGCAAGCCGGGCTCGGTGGCTCAGCCTGTAATCCCATGCTTTGGGAAGCTGAGATGAGTGGTTTGCCTAAGCCCGCAGGTTCAAGACCCGCCTGGGCAACTTGGCGAGACCTCATCTCTACAATAAATAAAAAATTAGCCGGGCATGGTAGTGCGTGCCTGTAGTTCCGGCTACTTGGAAGGCTGAGGCGGAAGGATCGCCAGAGCCCAGCAGGTCGAGGTTGCGATGGTCAGAAGCGGCCACTGCACTCCAGTCTGGGTGACAGAGTGAGACTCCAACTCAAAAAAAAAAAAAAAAAAGGAACTAAGGTTCAAATACACACATTAGCCTAGGCCTACACAGACAAGATCATCAATACCTCTGTGTTCCACCTCCAAATCATTCCACTGGAAGGTCTTCAGAGGTAATAACATGCATGGGACTGTCATCTCCTACGATAATAATGCCTTCTTCTGGAATACCTACTGAAGGAATCATGTGAAGCAGTTTTACAGTTAACTTTTATATAAGTAAAAAAGAGTACGCTCTAAAATAATGATTAAAAGTATAGTATAGTAAATATATAAACCAGTAACATGTTCATTTATTATCAAGTATTATGTACTATACATAATTGTATATGCTATGCTTTTATATGACTGCCAGCGCAGGTGTGTTTACACCAGCATCACCACAAACACACAAATAATGTGTTGCACTACAACTTTAGAATGGCTACGAAGACACCAGCTATAGAAATTTTTCAGCTCCATTATAATCTTATGGGATCACTATTGTATATATGGTCTGTCATTGACCAAAGCACCATCAAGCAATGCACGCCTGTAGATAGGAAGTGGCAGGGGCAGCATTTGAACCCTAGTCTGATTCCAGAGCCTGAGCTCCACAAATCTTTCTAGGCTTCTAGACTTTTCTTGAAGCTCAGAGAATACAAGGATAATTGTGAGGAATCTCTTATAACACAGAGTGGTAGCCCTAGATGATTTACACTCTAGTTGTTTTATTCCTTCATTCATTTATTTAACTTCAACTTACCATACTGCTCAGCTAGAATGCTGCATAACCAAGAGTCTGGATGGCACCTAGAGAGGTGTTACCATCTATACGCTTCTTCTAAAACATACTTCTAGTAGATTCCTAAGCGACATTAATTCACATGAAAGGGTAAAAGCTTAAATTCAAAACTCTGAATTAATAAATATTTGTAACAAGAAATATAGTGTTCTTATTCTTCAAGTGAAATAATTTCTAATGAATTGCATCCAAAAGAAATGACTTATGAGACTTTTGCTTAAAGTATTAAGATTAAAGTTTGTTCTCAAATAAGTTAAAATTCTCAACTTACTGGTATATATACTTAGAAACTACTTTCTTTATAGCACTATACAAAGGTAAGCTCAGCCCAGATTCAACTCTCTCCAATTCTATCACTGTCACTACTACTAATAGCCTAAATAGGTCATTCCCTCTACCTTGTCCTTCTTGCCACCAAACTTCACATTTGTTTAGGTGGCCAAGTTCTACATACTGGATCATGCCCAATCTCATTCCTCTTTGTCAGATTATTGTCTTCCAAACCTTTCTGGTGGCCATGTGAACCAATCCTGGCTAAAAAGAAGAGAAAGTTTTGCTGAGCAGCTTCCAGGAAATACATGTTCATTCGTTATATGAGAGGCAAGATAGTGTCAAGATGTCTTGAGTCTTTAACATCACCAATGTTTATCTAGCAGTGGTATTTACCACAATTCATGTCAGCGAACATATCACTTTAAAATGTATACAGCCTATATATTTTGCCTCTTCTAGGGCCCTTTCAGTGCTACATGTGGGAACATGTTAGAATATAAACGCCATCAGGGCATTCACTGTTTCATTTTAGTAATATTTATGAATCCTATTATGTTCAGTTATGAAAAGACTCAGAAATGGGGGAGTGGGATTGGCAGTTGAGGCAAACTGCTAGGGGAGGGAAGGGGAAACCACCAACAAAGGAACTTGCATAATCAATGTTTGTATACCTAACCCTGAATTGTACCCCACATCTTTATAATAAAAATAATAATTATTAAAAAAAAAGAAAAGACTCAGAACTATTATGTGTCAGATCCTGTTCTGGACACCAGGTTAGAATAATGAACAAATCACACCAAAGTCTTTGCTTCTAAAACATAGTTGGTACTCAATAAATACTTGTTTAATTATTGAACTGTAAATTCAGATGATTAATGAACTAAAACTTTGGTAGAATAAACCACTTATTAGTTGTAAAATAGTTAGGTTTAACTTAAACTAATATTTAGATAATTATATAGACTGCACCTCCTAGATCAAATGATTTTTGCTACATGGCTGAGAATATATGCTTTTTGATACCAGAGAATATTTAATGTAAAAAGCATTGGCAGACAATCTTACTCATAACACGCGAACTGAAGAATTTCTAATTTTTCAACAAAAGTCTGCATATAGGCATGCAGATTAAAAGGGAAAGGTCTCCTTTAGTATTAATTTTGCTATACGTCTAATGAATATGTCTAAAGAGTTCACTAAATACAGAAAAGTAATCAACAAAGATTTAAACCAAAATTCAAAATGTGATTTCTGGCAAAAAAAAAAAAGGGAAGAAGAGGAAGAAGAAAAGAAATTAGTATGAGGGGGGAAAGGAAAAGTGGAGCTGGAAGACAAAATAATGAACACTTCAAATTACTCATGTATTCTAATATCCTTCTTCCTCTATACTCCCTCCAATTACCATGATCAAGAACTAATCATATGATTAATTTTGACATCTGGTGGGGTAGTGTAAAACTCTCAGGCACTTGACCAAATTTATATTAAGCACCAAGGAGTGTGGAAATGGGATAATTTAATATTTAAAAGGGAAGGAGTGTGGCAAAAAGACCATTTAATACTTACAAGGGATAACAGAGAGACCAATCAGGAATATTAACATAGTTTAACTATAAGAGCTCAGTTATAGACAGAATAAAGTAGAAACTTAAAATAAATAAAGGTTTCTAAATATTTTTGAGGTTCTTAATTAGCTCAAGGTTAAGGAACTGACCACAAACCCAAAAGTTCTAATCAGGCCTAGAAAGATACACTGTATATGCTCATCTCAGTATAGGTAGCCCCACAAAATGGAAGACCATTGGGAAGAGAAAAGAGGTGGGAAGATTTGAAAGCTCCCTGATAACTACAATTAAAGATAAATGGAAAGACAGGTTAATTAAAGGAGATAACAAGTGCACATATACATGCCAGGATAAAAGACAGCATCAAACTGGACTAAAACAAGCCTCCATTTGACAGTCCACACTTCCTCCCACCCTCACCCCACTAAATTCTTTGTTGCCTTAGATGTGATGTTTTGTCTACAAAGTATCTGGCACATGAACTGTTGAGAAACAATGGAAAGCAACATGAAGCCAATTATATTTCATTAAAAGTAGATTATTCTCTTGAGGAGGTTGAAAAATCAACTGAGGCTGAATACTGAGCATAACTATATTTGTTCTATCCGGAATTTAGCATAGTTAATATCTTGAAAAGGATCACTCACCAGGAGAGATGCTTAGATAAGAACTTGGGCCTTTGGCTTTGTATTTTTGTTTTCATCAATTGGGCAAAATATTTCTACAAAAAGTGAACAACAAAACTCACATGCTGGGGAGTGGCCACTAACGAGATAACAGACTAGACAAACAACAAAATAATGAGACCCAGCTTAAACTGCATAGTGTACCACTTACTAGCTCAGTTTCCTTATCTGCGAAATAAGAAGTATAGTGAAAGTTTGTTGTGAAGACCAAATGATAATTTACACAAGATACAGTACTATACAATGAGCAGGTAGCTAATAAATTCTACTTATTAGAATCTTAGAAATTATGTCCAAACCCTCATATCCTGAGCAACCATGTCTCCCCAGCTAAGGAAGTTGGGGGTCAACATACAGAAAGTTTGGTAAAAAATTTTAAGTGGTTAACTTAGACCTCAAAACAGGAGAAAATGAAGGTACATGAATGATCAATACCATATCAACAGTAACTAACTTGGCAGTCCTGGTAAGGAAGAATGCACCATCAGGAGCAAGACTGTTGGGTGTGAGTCCCAAGGACTTAGCCTGCTTACTGTGTGGCCTTGGGCAAATTAAGTAACCAATTTATGCCTTAGTGTTCTCATCTGTAAAATGGAAATGTTTAACAACAGTACCTGTCTCATAAAGTTACCTTGATTATTCAATTAATGTATGTAAAAATTTACAGCATAGTAAGCCTTTAAAGAATATTAACTGTTATTGCTTTAACAAGCCTCTTACTAGAATGAATGTTTACTGTTTCAAATATGATTCCCAACCCATAAAGAATTGAGATGGCCTGTTTTTCTTACCAAGTAACCTAATTTTTCCTTACAAAGTTACACAGAACACATTTTTAAAAATTAAAACATTTCCTCATTGATTGTGTAATGGAATGGAATAGCATTGTGTTGAAAGAGCAGCCAAAAGCCTGAAAAAGAATCAGTATAATAAAAAGCTATCATCAAAAACCTTAGAATCATCAGGAAAGCACAAAAACAAAGCCTTGGCCTCAAGGGAGTAAGAGGCTCTGCCTCATCCAAGAGGCCTTGAGAAGAGAGTTGAAGGCAAGGTATAGTGATAGGCTTCTTGAGACCCTTGGGGGGCTCCAATCATTCACTAAACCTTAACTCCCACTCTTCCTCCTCCTTGAGGCCTTTACCATCAGAAAATGGTTGTAACACAGGATGCTTTGGGAATTTTGCTGCTTTGTTTTGTTACATTAAACACATATGCATTTTAAAAAGCTTTACATCAGAATTTAAAGATTTCTAAACTATAGATACACGTGCTGTACAATTAATTCACTGGAATTTCTTGAAAGAGTATAAAGCCCTACTGCGGTAGCTGTGACTGTGCCACTGCACTCCATCCTGGGCTACACAGTGAGACTCCAACTTAAAAAAATAAATAGCATAAGACCCTAAAAGAAGCAAACTGTCAGTCTGAAATGCTGAGAACCTTTGGATAGGCTACCACTCCTCAAAATCATTATAGGTAGCCAGGCATGGTAGTTCACACCTGTAATCCCAGCACTTTGGGAAGCAGAGGCGAGAGGATTGCCTGAGCCCACAGGTACGAGACCAGTATGGGCAGCATGGCGAGATCTCATCTCTACAATAAATAAAAATATTAGCTGGGCATAATGGCACACACCTATAGTTCCAGCTACTTAGAAAGCTGAGACGGGAGGATTATCTGAGACCAGCAGGTTGAGGCTGCAGTGGCTGTGAGCGTGCCACTATACTACAGCCTGGGCAATAGAGTGAGACTCTGACTTTAAAAAAAACAAAAAACAAAAAAATCACTATAGTGACCATACAGGATGATCAGATAAAAACCAGTCTCTCAAGAACACCTCCCAACTCCAGGGAAATGTTACTGTCCATGAAGCATCCTTGGGGAGACAGTATGATGGTGACCAACTACTGCAAGACACTGACCCATCAGGTCCCGGTCCACAAACCTAAGAAGCAGGCTGAACATTTAACAACAATGATACAAGGAACAAGTATAAGTTATTTACAAACAGCATAAATTATTTAGAACACAAAACAACTCTTGAGTAGCTTTTAAAATAAGTGCTTCCAAAAAAGGAGTAAATGTCTGAATATTACTAGTGGCACGCTGCAAAACATGTTAACTTTTTAAAATAACTCAGAGCAAAGAGTTAAACAAACATAAGAAAAAAAAAGTTTACATTATGCTAATTAATTAGGAATCTAATTAAACTTATATGCAAGATGTAAAACCAAAACCCTAACTGGTAGAACTATAAGCTGTGACTTATCTATTATTTTCAGAGCTCAGCAGGATATTTGGCAGCCTTCTGTTTGGTTAGTATTAGAACTTAGTCACATACTTAATTATTTGCTTTTATATTCAATACCCACATATATCAACCTAACATATATAAACATCCTCTGAAAACCAGAAGAATCTTTACTGAACATATATAAATTTTTTATTAAATCTCTATATCTGTTAAAAACACAAAGATTCCTCTTCTTCCACTTTTCTTTCCCTAAAAACAATTTTTTTTTCTTACTACTAAATTATTATTTTGGTAAACTTACCACAAAGGTTGCCAGTTTTCTAAGATTAGCACATATCAGTTCTACTTTCTAGCACTTAGTACAAAACTATTGACATAATTTTCAACCCTTAATAATACTATATTATTAATAGTCATGTTTTCATGATATATAAAAAAATATTTTCCATAAAACTACCCCTACTAATTTTCATGTCTTGGATAAAACTATAGTTGAAACAGGCAGGTGCCTGAAGTCAACAAAGCAAGCTGACAAGAATTAAAATTTTGTTATTTGCAAATTAACAACACAAAAGGTAAGCTTGAGGCAAATAACTGGTTATTAATGTGCTTTCAGAGAGAAAAATTCCCAGCACCATCTACAAAAACTGTTCTGACATTCCAAAGACCAGTTGCTTTTTAGGAATTTGGGGGGACGGGGAGAAGGCTGTTATCTTGTTTTATTTATTTAAACTGTCCAAAAAGTAAATGAGTTGATTAGTCAAAACACAGTCACTCAGGAAAAAAACCATCATATAGGTAAAAATAATTCAAAGTATACACTCTAAATCATTAACAGATTTCTCCTCAGCATTCTTTTATAGGATGTGAGATAAATACAGTATTTTCTATTAAAGTATAAAAGAGAACTCAACTCAGTTGTTTTGGAGAATTACATTTTTCCAAAATGGTATTTTGAAGATTATCACAGGCTCAGTCACATCAACTTTGGAATTTTGTGGCATACAGATAGATGACAGACAGATAAGACACTTAGTCCCTTTTGATTTGGAAACCAAAACCAAATACTCGAAGAGGCTTAATGTCAAATCTGACTATCAAAAAAGTCTTAAGCTTACTTCAAACTCCTCTCAAAGCAATCTTTAAGAAAAAAAAAAATCAATAGGTCATTCAAACACCAGAATGCAACTTTTTAGCAAATGAATGAATCTTTAGCAAATATCAAATAAATTTGGATTGTTGGACAGTTAAACTTCAAAGAGGCATCTTAATGAAAATGTCTTGTCAAGAAATAGTTTAGAAAGAGAAGGAAGGGAAGAAGAGAAGGAGGAAGGAATGATGGGAAGAAGGAAAGAAAAGTTTTCCCAACTTTAGAATTTAGACATTAAATATACTTTGCAAAACAAGTAAACAAATCTAACGAATAAACATTACTACTATGATGTGATGTCAACCTTGAAGTGTAGAGGGACATTGATGAAGCCGGGTGAAGTATAAAGAGTAAAGTAATTTTTTCACTACAAATGACAATTAATGAAGTTCAGCATATAAACTTTTTTTGTTTGCTCATTGTTCCAAATAATTAGTTTATGCCCACATCACTGTTTCAACTGCATAGTGTCCTCAGCAGCTTACCTAAAGTACTGCATTTTTAACATACATTAAGCCAACTGTCTGGGTGATTTTTAAAAATCTCTTTGTTTCTCTGAATGACTGAGGCTGGTGAATCTAAAAATTAGAAGGAATTTTAATAGGTCATACCTGGTCCAATAGTCTTTGACAGTTTTTAGGTATACACCATTCCCATGTCCCAATATTTCCACAAATAACCACACTCTCCACTACCCCCTACCCCCACCCACCATTTAAGTACTATGTCCCACCCAAAATTCACATGTTGAAACTTAATCCCATATGACAATGTTAAGATGTGGGGCCTTTTGAGACATGCTGATTTAAATTATGAGGGTTATACCCTCACAAATGGATCAATGCCATTATAAGATGTTCAGAGAGCTGGCTACTTTTTCTTGCTCTCATTCTCTTCCATCTTCCAGCATGTGAGGATGCAGTAACAAGGTACCATCAATAAGGAACGGCACCTCACTAGATACCAAACCTGCTGGTGCCTCGCCAAAACAGTGAGAAAATAAATTTCTATTATTTATAAATGACCGAGTCACAAGTGTTCTGTTAGAGCAGGACAAATGACTAAAATACCACTAGTCCCTCAGGAGGAGGTTGTCCATTTCTATATTCCAATGCCATCAATGACAGTGATAGAAAACTCCCATAACTACCTTTTGGAATGATCAATTCCACTTCTGAGCAGCTACACCATGAAGTCTGTCCTTAACCTGCCTCCAAGTCCCTGCAGTTTCGATCCACTGGTGTTGCTCACTCAGAACAAGTCTGTATCTCCACTCATACAAGAGCCCTTCATGTAACTGAGAGCTAATAGTTCATTCAACTGTTCTTTCTGAAACAGTTAGTAGTGCCTCACCCTCCCAGACCCTCCTCTAAAATACATACCAATTTATCTGTAGCCCAAAACAGAATATAAAAGAATAAATTAAAACCTTACAAGTGATTCAGATTTTTGCTTGATATAGTCTATGTCTGTGACTAGGTACAATATTTCAAGGGTAAGTTTGCTCAGTTAATTAGACTTTTGATACTGAGATCTTGGTAGTCAGTTTTGATGAAACAAAAACGATTCCTTCCTTAACGTGTTTCCATATAGTAACTAATCATTTCATAAAAGCAGAGCATCTTTCAGAAAGAAAAACTAAAGAAAACTATAGGTGGGTCAGCACACTTCACAGTGTGAAGAAAAAAATAAATTCACTTTTCCATGAAGAACTCAATTCTCTTTCTTCAAAACTACCACAGCATTTTGTGGGATCCTCTAGAAGAACACTTCTCTAGAGTGATTCTGGCCCACATGCTCCAAAGGACCTGGGTCCTACCTTAGTCTTTCTCCATGATTTTATAACATGCCTGACAGTGGTAAGCTTGCAATTTGTGTCTGCTGAATGAAACTGATTGGAGGTAGTTCTGTCATCTATTTGGACAGAATTTGAGTCTCAGTTCTCAATATTTCTCTTAATTACTTTAATTTAAAAGGATGGCAAGAAAGCTAAATTAATCATTTAAAAGTTTCCCAATTCTGAAAATATATTGCTTTACCAGTTAAAATAATTTCCAAAAATAGCACATAAATTATCGAGAAGGTAAGAAAGGCTAGGAAAGAAAATGTTTTTCTACACAAAAGCCTTGACATTTATAAACTCCAGCTAAAAAAACCATTAAAACATGTAGTTTTTACACTTGTAGTCCATGTGCTCAATGGACATGTTTAGTTACATGTTTCTTGGGCAGTATTTTTTATTTGTAGCAAAGCTATTACATCGTATATATTATATTACCCATAAAAGTCTATTTTAAAAGAAATTACTTCAAAATTTGACCTATTTTACATCTGGCACAGATTGGCTGTTCTGCTATACTGTTTAAGAGCCTACTATATTCACAGCAATTACTTTATAAAACACAATGATCTTTACATGCTGGAACTAAATTTCTTTATCTTCGGGGCTAATTCTAAGCTAGTCAATTAGTATACAAAGTTCCCCACCCCATTCACACTTAGCCCTGACTGTTCTAAGCATCTGCTACAGATAATTCATGCTAGGACGTACAACTACTTACAAAATCCTACAAAGTTGCTGTGACATTACATTAGTATTTAAAATAGATGCAGTGACAGACAAAAGAGAAAAAAAAACACCCCATTCAAGAAGAACTTTGAAAACAGAGTTAACCAGATAAAAAGAATAACAGTAAAAGCTCAATACAACTTAAGTCAATTTTGTAACTTTTCTTATTTTCATTTAAGATCAAGGAAATAACAGAAAATCCTTTTATAACAATGATACAGCATAAGAGGCAGCAGCATCATATGTCAAAGCTGGAAAAAAAAAAGAAGGCAATTATTATATACTCATTACAAAAGGCTATGCTGGGAAAAGATAAGGTCAAGATTGTAATTTGCTCTTATAAAGCAATAATTCAGGATACATACAGTCTATGCCTACAAAGCAGGTATTTAAGAGCCAAGTAGAACACTTTTATACAGTTTCCAACAGTAGAGTTTGCTCCTAAGTCATTACTGCCAGGGAAAAAAGCAACAAACCCTCAACCTGTTAATAAGCTGAAACTATCTGCCAATTCAACTGGGAAATGGTGTATTAGAAAAAAATACCTCTTTGTTAACAAAGTTATTACATTTGTAACTAAAGATATCATACATAACTATATCAATAGGTCACAAAAATACAAGATAAAGGTAAGTTTCTTTTTATAGAAGTATTCTAGCTAATAAATGATGAAGAAATGCTAGAACCTCTATTAAGTAAATTACTGGATCTAGATGTTGACCATCAAAAACAGGTCACGTCAATCACACAGAGACAACTCCTAATGGAAGAACATAACACTATTAAACTATCTTTAAAAAAAAAAAATCAAACTTGAATCTCTTTGAGCTTCTGGATACAACAAAATGTTAAAGGAGCATGTTAAAAACCACAATGGTAAGCCAATCCACAAAATCAAACTGTGGAAAGCACCACAAGACAAACTACCTGGTTTTACTGAATAAATTATAAGGAAAAAATAAAAAGAAAGAAATGGAGAATGCCACTATAGACTAAAAGAGACTTAAAATGAAATTTAAAAAACAATTTGAAAAAAATATATTCACCACCAAAAAATAAAGAAATAAGACCTGTATACTGAAGTTAACTCAAAGAAGATCTAAATAAATGGAGAGGCATACCATATTAATGGACTAGAAGACTCCAAGATGCCCAGGTAATTCAATGGAAAAAGGATAGTATGTTCAACACATGAAGAAACAATTGAATATTCATATAGACAAAACTGAACCTAAACCTTACCTCACACCATACATAAAAATTCAAAATGGATCATAAACCTAGATGTAAGAGTTGAACAATTTAAACATTCAGAAAAAAATAGAAAATCTTTTTGATTTGGGGTTGGCAAATAACTTTTTAAATTATTTTTTATTTTTTATTTTTGAAGAGATAAGATTTTCCTGTGTTGCCCAGGTTGGTCTCAAACTCCTAGGATAAAGCAATCTGTCCATCTTGGCCTCCCAAAGTGCTGGGATTACAGAAATGAGCCACATGCCTGGTTGGCAACAAATTTTTTAGATATGACACCGAAAAAGCATAAACAATAAACTGAGATTGCATCAAAGTTCAAAACTTTAGCTCTTCAAAGACACTACTAAGAAAAAGAACAGATAAATCACAGACTGAGAAAAAATATTAGAAAATATATACCTAATAAGGATTTGTATCTGAAAACTCTTAAAATTCAGTAACAATCAATATTTTTAATGGACAAAATATTTGAATAATTACTTCAACAAAGAAAATATAAGAATGGCAAATGAGCATATGAAAAGATATTCGACTTCATTAGTCACTAGAGAAATGCAAATTAAAACTACAATGAAACATTATCATACACTAACTAAAATAGCTAATATAAAAGACTAACAATACCAAGTTTAACAAGGATGGGGAGAAACTGGAGTAATAAAACAATGTTGGTGCAAATGTAAAATGGTACAGCAACTTTGAAAACAGTTTAATGATTTCTTAAAATATTAAACACAGACTTAACCATACAACCCAGCAGCAACTCCACTTGTGTATCTACCAAAGAGAAACACAAACACAACCATATAAAGACTCTTACACAAGTGTTTACTGCTAAGAACTGGAAATAACCTGAATGTCCATCAATCAGTAAAAGGATAAACAAAATATGATTTATCTATCTATACAGTGGAATTATTCTCAGCAGTAAAAACAAAGAACTGATGCACACAATAACAGATAAATCTCCAAAACTTCATACTAAATGAAACATGTCAGATACAAAAGAATGATCCTATTTACACAAAATTTCTAGGAAAGGCAAAATTGTACAGAAAACAGATTAGGGGTTGCCTGCAGTCAGGGTAGAAAGCAGGAATTGACCCTGGTTTTGATCCCCTTCCCTGCCTTGGGGAATGAATCTTCCCTCTCTCTCTCTCTCTCTCTCTCTCTCTCTCTAGTTTACGTTTAAATAAACTATATTTTCTAATCTAAAAATAAAGCAGGGATTGTCTATAAGTGCCCATATTTTGGGGGGGTGGTGATAGAAACGTTCTAAAACTAAATTTTGGTTATGGCTGCACAATTGTATACATGTATAAAGTTCATCAAGCTGTTCACTTATAATGTAAAATATGCTCAATAAAACAATTTTTTAAAAAGGCCTAACAGATCAATGCAATACATTAATCATTTAGAGTCTACAAACAATATTTTTTTAACTTTATATTTGTTATTGTGGTAAAATACACAAAAATTTACCATTTTAATTACTTTAAAGTGCACAGTTCTGCAGCATTAAGTACATTCATGATGCTGTACAAAACAATTTCTAAAAATTACAGTATGTGTGATACAATAGAAATTGAGTTCTGCATAGATGTTAGTGTTCATAAGAAAAAAATGTAGCTCAATAACAGTATTTTGATTATGTTTTAACAACGAGTCCTTAACTTTTGGCATACTAAAATAGCCACCAATAAAACAACCTCGTATTTGTAATTTGTTTTACAATAATATTTATTGGGAGGGCATAACAGCCAAATGTAATGATTGATCTTTAACTAGATAATGAGTAGAGAGGGAAAAACTATAAAGAACATTATTATGACAATTAGAAAAATGTGACTATGGACTATACAACATACCAGCATTATATCAATATAAAACTCGCCAAGTGTGATCATTGTATTGTGAGTTATGTCAGAGCAGATCTTATTTTTAGAGATGCAAGCTAAAATAGTAAGAGTACAGTGTCAGAACATCTACAATAAATTCTCACACGTTTCAAGGGAGAATACATATATGCCTATGTAAATTATATATGCAATACACATACATATAAAAGAGAGAAGCAGGCTTGGCTCGGTGGCTCAGCCTGTAATCCCGCACTTTGGGAGGCTGAGGTGAGTGGATTGCCTGACCCCACGGGTTCGAGACCTGCCTGGGTAACTTGGCGAGACCTCATCTCTACAATAAATCAAAAATTAGCCGGGCGTAGTAGCGTGCGCCTATAGTTCCAGCTACTTGGAAGGCTGAGGTGGAAGAATCGTTGGAGCCCAGCAGGTCGAGGTTGCGGTCTGTGACCGGGCGCAGCCACTGCACTCCAGTCTTGGCGACAGAGACTCCAACTCAAAAAAAAAAAAAAAAGAGAGAAAGCAAACAATGATTCTAGATGATGGATTAAAAATGAGAACTCTGAGCAAAAATGCAAATTAGTATAGGTTTATTTGGAAAGCAACGTGATGATGTCTTAAAAACTGAAGACATTAACAAAATCTAAAACATGTATAATGTATACTATTCGACCAAAGCCCCTTCTAGGAATTTATCTTCAAGAAACTCAGGTAAGAGTGCAAAGAAAGAAAGAGTACTTCTTACAACATTGTTTGTAATGGTTACAAACTTTTTAGAAACGACTCAAATATCCACCAATAGGCATTTGGGTAAATAAGTTATGGTAAATGCTTAAAATGAAAAAAATAATATGGGAGGAAGAGATGCATGTGGGTATAAATAAAACAGTATTGGCCGTAAGTTGATTACTGCAGAAGCAATCCTTGGATAATGGATACTTGGATGTTCATATCTGTCTACTTTGTTTTTTGGTTTTTTTGAGTTGGAGTCTCACTCTTCACCCAGACTGGAGTGCAGTGGCCGCTCCCGGCCATTGCAGCCTCGACCTGCTGAGCTCTGGCGATCCTTCCGCCTCAGCCTTCCAAGTAGCTGGAACTACAGGTGTGCGCTACCACGCCCAGCTAATTTTTTATTTA
>NW_007245721.1:654854-667726 GCF_000164805.1 Carlito syrichta
ATCATTAATCAGTATTTTTTATTATGGTTTTGTGGGGTACAGTTAAGGGTTAGGTGTACAATGACGTTTCATTCAGGCACCCTGTAGATAAGAAGTGTTTTCCCATCAAAAAAGTTGTTTTCTTAAAGAACCATACAAAATTCCAAGGACACAATTCTTTATAAGGTCATCATTCCTTTTCTTTCCCAAATTAATAATAGCAACATGGTAAGTAAGAGTTCTTTATTACATAATGGGTACATATAAATATTAAGGTTCCCTTAGCCTGGGCAACATGGCAAGAACCCTACAAAAAAAAAAAAGTAAAAAATAAATTATCCAGGCATAGTGTTGTACACCTGTACTTCTAGCTTCTTGGGAGGATAAAGCAAAGGGATTGTTTGAGCCCAGAACTTCAAGGCTGCAGTGAGCTCCGGAGCCTCATACGGCGTTGCCACTACACTCCAGCCTGGGTAACAGAATGAGACCCCAAATTCTTAAGGAAAAACAAAAATGTTTCATCACCCATAAATTTTCTTCAGTTCTTGAATCATCCCTGAACAGAAGAGCTTCATTTTCAAGCATCGTGAGTCCAGTAGTGATAGACGACAGCTCATACTCACTGTGCCCTCACTAGCAAGCAGTTCTTCATTTCTAATAGATGATACACACTGCTCTAGCCAAAGGAAACAAGTATAGAAAAGATTATTGCTTATTTTCAGGAGGACTGCTTGAGCCCTGGAGTTCGAGACCAGCCTGGGCAATATGGCAAGACCCTGCCCCTTCAAAAAATTAAAAAATTAGCTAGGCCTGGTGGCACATGCCTGACATCCCAGCTACTCAGGAGGCTGAGGCAGAAGGACTGCCTGAGCCCAAAAGGTGGAGGCTGCAGTGAGCTATGATTATGCCACTGCACTCCAGCCTGGGACCCAGACTCAAAAAAAAAAGAAAAGAAAAGAAAGGAAAAGGAAATGGAAATCATTTAACCCAATATCTTGAATTAACAACAAACAAACAAAAACTATCCAGGCTCAAAGTTATTATTTCAAATGAAAACATGCAGTGGTTAGGAAGTATTCTCCTCAGTCTAATTTGCATAAAATAATGCTCATTAAACACCTGCTGAAATGATTTGTAAAGAATAACTGAAGCAAAAATTGGATGTCTGTCTTGAGGGCCACTGACTACCACCCAGAACCCTATAGTCACTGTCTGAAGAGCCCACAAATGTAACACCTACTCAGCACTAGCTTACTTAAACTTGGAGAAGAAATTTTCAAAACAGCTTCCGCTTTCTTTTAGCAAGTTGAATGATATTCATCAAGTTCCAAAGCAATGAGAAAATATAATTATTCAAGGTAAAATTAACCAATATTGAAATTTATATGTAGATTTCTGATTGTTGGGTTTTTTTCCTTCCCTTCTTTGGTCTTAGTCCAAAATATTTTACAAAATTATGGTGTTTACATTTCATTCCAGAAACAGGGCTATTCTTTTATACCTTAATTTCAAAAGAAAAAGCTTCTATGTGTTCTGTATGATAGCCAATATCATGAATCAAAACATAATCTCCACATGGCAAAAAATTTTAAATAATGATGAGAAAACTGAATATTTAATAATATTAAGACATGATTAATTTTTTACATGTGATAAAGGTAGTATGGCTAAAGTCATCATTTTGGAGATAAATACTGAATTATTTATAAAGTGATATAATACTCAAGATGTGCTATAAAAAATTCGGTGAGGGAGGTTAAATTATACGTGTGTGTCAGAGAGGAAAGTACAGATAAAACAAGTTGGCCACATGTTGATAAATGTGGAAATCAAGTAATGGGATATTCTCTTTGCTTTCTTGTATGTTTAAATACTGCCATAATAAAAAGTAAACTATAAAATAAAATTATAGTGATAAATCAACCTTCTTAGAGGTTATACACAGAAGCAGTAGCATCATCATTAGTTGTTGTAAACACAGGAATAAAAAGAGTGCGTGGTACCTGACAACATGATTTTCATGGATGCTGTTACTCTATTGAAGAAACTGATTCATTTCAGAAGCATTAGAGGTGATTCCTATGACGAACATCCAAAATTATATAATGTTACATCCAAAATATATTTTATATCTTATAAATCTTTCTAGAAAATCAATGATATTTAACAAGTATGAATTGACTATAAGATCATCACTGTGACTTGGATATCTCCAATTCCTAACAATTATTTTCCTCAACAATCTACAGTCCTTCAACAATGAGTGAAGAAGTTATAACAATAAAGGAAAAAAAAGATCTGTCACTGGAAATCTATCTTTTGAAGTTACAGATATGAAATTTTAACTCGAGAAATCAATTTCACTAATTATTAGACCACATTTGGTTAATGAAAAATAAATTCACAGTTTCTCTTATCCTCATAGCATGACTTTTTTCCTTCACGGCACTCAGGAGGATCTCTGTTTTATTTTTTTGTTTTTTGTTTTTTGGGGTTTTTTGAGTCAGAGTCTTACTCTGTCGCCCAGGCTGGAGTGCAGTGGCACGCTCCCGACCACCGCAGCCTCAACCTGCTGGGTTCTGGCGATCCTTCCACCTCAACCTTCCAAGTAGCTGGAACCACAGGTGTGCACTACTACACCTGGCTAGTTGTTTTTTTTTTAATTTATTATAGAGACAAGGTCTCACCAAGTTGCCCGGGCGGGTCCCGAACCCGCGGGTTCAGGCAATCCTCTCACCTCGGCCTCCCAAAGGGCTGGGATTACAGGCTGAGCCACCGAGCCCACCTCTGTTTTGTTTTTAAAGAATGAATTGCTTTTAATGACCTAGGTGGCTTTATTCTGATTTTCATTTTTAATTATGGTAATCAAGTGGGAGATTTCTGAGATTTTTTGAGATACAACTTTATCACATGTGTTCAAAAGAGAAATGCTGGGTCTCCACCTTAAACTCCTCAAGCCTTCAGGAGCACCATCATTCACCTGTGTAACCTGGGGCATCCAACACATGTTTAGGTTAAGCTGAGGTAGCCATCCTTGGAAGGAAAAAGAGTCACAATTGTCGCCAAGATTAAGTCTCCTTCTTGGCAACAATACACTTACACAAAACATTCACAGTATAAAAAGTGTTTATCTTTTGCTGAAGAGGAGGGACAATTAAGACAGATGTCCTGGAACTTTTCACAAAATTGGTACAAAGTAGTAATTTTTCCAGTGTAAGTAACTTATTTATTGCTTTGTATTTTTGACAATTCAGGGTTTTTTGTTTTTCAATTCTTGGGTGCTGGTTTGAATATAGCCAGGTCACTTTTCTATCAATCAGCAAAAACTCTTTACTCAACACTACATAAACATGGGAACTACAAACACATGCTAGATATGGTTCCTACACTTGATTGATTGATTGATTGAGTTGGAGTCTCACTCTTTGTCGCCCCAGGTGGAGTGCAGTGGCACACCCACGGCTGCCGCAGCCACAACCTGCTGAGCTTAGGCAATCCTTTCACCTCAGCCTTCCAATCTGCTGGAACTACAGATGCACGCCACCACACCTGGCTAGTTTTTGTGATTTATTGTAGAGAGGAGGTCTCACCAAGTTGCCTAGGCTGGTCTCGAACCCCCAGGCTCAGGCAATCCTCTCGCCTTGGCCTCCCAAAGTGCTGGAATTACAGACTGAGCCACCGTACCCAGTCAGTTCCTACACTTTAAGAACATATAATGTCAGTTGGGAAAACTTAACAGTGACTTAAAGAAGGCAAATGATGACTAGCAAATGCTCTGGATTGACAATAGGCATGACAGGAGTAAAGCGAAGGGAAGAGTTTAAGCTAGGTGTAGAACAGGGACGGAATTTTGAAAAACAGAGAGGAGGAGGAACATTCCAGACAGAAGGAGAAGAGCAGAAGCAGAAAGAAATGCAACGTGTGTTTGAGGCAACGTGACTAGACCAATTTGGTTTGGGTTGAGGGCTTCATGGCAAGTAACAAGACTGGAAAGCTAAGGTTAGCCTGGAGGCCTTATATATCAAGAGTCTGGTCTTTAGCCTGACAGCTTCAGAACAGGTTTGAGAGACATGAAAGTATAGTGCATATATAGAGAGACTAGACAGCGATGTTCAGATTGGAGTGGGAGCCGGGCTTGGTTTGGCTCAGCCTGTAATCCCGCGCCTTTGGGAGTCTGAAGTGAGTGGATTGCCTGAGCCCGCGGGTTCGAGACCTGCCTGGGCAACTTGGCGAGCCTCATCTCTACAATAAGTCAAAAATTAGCTGGGCGTGGTAGCGCACGCCTGTAGTTCCAGCTACTTGGAAGGCTGAGGCGGAAGGATCAATGGAGCCCAGCAGGTCGAGGCTGTGGTGGCTGGGAGCGGCCACTGCACTCCAGTCTGGGCGACAGAGTGATACTCCAACTCGAAAAAAAAAAAAAGATTGGAGTGGGGAGGAAGAGCCTAGACAGAGGCTAGTTCTCCGGAGACGCTTACTTTAGCAATTCTAAAGAGTCCAGACACTAGAGGATGAAGTGGCAGGAAAGAAATACAGAGTAGGCCTTCCACATCTGCTTATTCCATACCTGCAGACTCAACCAAGAGCAGATAAAAAATATTCAGGAAAAGAATAACAATATAACAATAAAAATAATATAAGTAACAATTACAGTAGAATGACTATTTACATCGCATTTACATTCTATTAGGTATTATGTATGAATAATCTAGAGGGGTATTAAAGTATACAGGAAGATATGTGCAAGTTATATCTAAATGTTATATCATTTTATATAAGAGACTTGAGCATCTGTGAATTTTGGTATGCAAGAGTCCTAGAATCAATCCGCACAGACACCTAAGGAAGACTATATTTCGTCTATACCACACTTCTATAGTTTACAAATGACTTTCACTTACATAAACTTGTTTTACCCTCAGAACAATTTGTAAAGTAGTACATTTATCACATTTCATAACTGAGGAATTGCTGCTCAGGGCATTTCCTCTTATGGCTGTCATTCCATGTTTCTTTCCATGACTGTGTTTCCTAGCCAATAGACTATAAGCTCCATGAGGGTCTGCAGAGACCACAATGATTTGTTTGCCCTGTAGCCCTACAGCCTCACAAGGAGCTATGCTCAGGCCCTGACCCCAGTAGGCACATGCTCACTAATATGTGATAGATGAATGAGGAGCACATCCTCTCTCCTACTCTTGTTTCAATGATACTGAAATGCTTTTTTTCAATCAAAAGTGATTCTTGCGGTTTTTGTTTTGTTTTAAATTATTGTTCTGACAATGGAAAGGCTTTGACAATTTTAATACCATTTTTGGCACTTTCTAGATAAGAATCCCCTAGGTAGGAAAAAGGAAAAATACACAAAAAGGAATATCAAGCTACCTTCAAAATTATATCATAAAGTCACTCTAAGTGACATACTAGACTAAGGACCAATAAAGGCCAATACCTGGTAATTACTTTTTCAAAATGTTCTAATTCCTCGCAGAATAGAATGTACACTAAGAATGTATGCTAATAACCATGCATATGATCGCTTACAAGGACCAAATCTGAGAAACTCTGGCCTAGAACACTTGTGCCAGAAAGCAAGAAAATGCTCCCAAGAATAATGGAGACATGTCAAAAGGATAAAGAAACTTGAATATACTCCCAAAAGTCAAATCTAGGACAAGTTTTGCACCAATATAAATAATGAGAGTAACAGATTATAGCTCGGTGAATAAAATGGGAAACTAGGAGTTCATGTTGATATAAATAAATCAATAAATTGAAAGCATGATGATGAATGAGATAGTTTCAGTTTTGAGGTAATCATCTACTAAATACTAATTAATTACAGATGGAAGAATAACTTATCAATGGAGAAATAGGACAAACTGAAATTATATATCACTTATTAGAAGGCAATGAGACATAGCACCATTTCTGTGATACTCCTTCCGAAGATGTGTAACCTGAGTTTAATCATGAGAAAACATCAGATAAACCCAAATTGAGGAGCATTCTAAAAATAAATGGCTTATAATCGCCAACTCATCAAGACCATAAAAGTCAAAAGAAAAGCTGAGAAAGACTTGGCAACTAAATGCAAAGCAGCATTTAATTCCGAACTGAATTATTCTGCTCATCCAAAAAAAGGGGGCATTGGGGAAGGGAGCTGGGGGGCTTTATCAGGATTATTGGTCAAACTTGATGTATCAGTGTTAGTTTCCTGATTTTCATGGCTACATTGTGCTTATGTAGAAGAATGTCCTTAACCACTGGAAATATACACTAGGGTAATTCCAGAGTGATGGGGCATGAGGTGGACAACTTTTTGACAAATGTTCTGGAGATGAAAAAAATGTTTTCTCTTACTGTACTTTTCTGTTTTGGGGTTTTTGTTTGTTGTTTTTTGAGTTGGTGTCTCACTTTGTCACCCAGGCTGGAGTATTGTGGCACGATCATGATGATCATGGCTCACAGCAGCCACCGCCTCGGCTCAGGTGATCCTTCCACCTCAGCATCCAGAGTACCTGGGACTACAGATGCATGCCACCACATCCGGCTAATTTTTTTTTTTTTTGGTAGAGACGAGGTTTTGCTATGTCGCCCAAGTTGGTCTCAAACTCCTGGGTTCAAGCAATCTGTTGGCCATGGCCTCCCAAAGAGCTACGATTACAGGTGTGAGCCACACTTTCATGTTTTTTTACTGTTTCAGAATTCTTTAAAAACAATTTTCAAGTCACTAATATCGCTCCAAAATGAAAATAATAGCTGGACATGGTGGCTCATGCCTATAATCCCAGCACTTTGGGAGGCCAAGGCAGGTGGATTGCTTGAGCGCAGGAATTCAAGACCAAACTGGGTGACATAGCAAGACCTTGTCTCTAGAAAAAAAAAATCAAAAAGTTTGCTGGGGGTGGTGGTGCATGCCTGTAGTCCCCAGCTACTCAGAAGGCTGAGACAAAAGGATCACCTGAGCTCAGGAGATCAAGGCTGTAGTGAGCCGTGATTGTGCCTCTGAAATTCAGCCTGGGTGACACAGTGAGTCCTCAACTCAAAACAAAACAACAACAACAACAAAAACCAATAGATACAATCTTAACACATACATACGTATTCTTTCAAATAAGAATATTCTCTTTATAAGAAGAATACTAAATGAGTCTTCCATTTGGTCACCAGGGAAGCAGTATAAAATAGTGTTGGGTAACAAAAATTAAAAAAACAGGCTTTACATATAGTAACACTGACTTCAAACTGTAGTTCATCACATACAAATTTCATGATCCTAGGAAGATTTTTTTTTTAGCCTTCTGGGTCTCAATATCCTACTCTATAAAGTAGGAATACCAATTGGGTGTGGTGATGCACACCTGTAATCCCTCCTTAGAAGGCTGAGGCAGGAGTTTGAGACCAGCGTGGGCAACACAGCAAGACCTTGTTCCTATAAAAAGCAACAACAACAAAAAAAAGGAAGTGGGAATACCGTATTTTTTATAGAATGACTATGAGTGAGGGTGAAATAAGATGGCATATTTGAGAATGCTAAGAAAAAATAAAAAAGAAGAAAAAAAAATTTTAAAAAAGAATGCCTTCCAGATAATAAGTATTCAAAACTAGTTCTCTCTCATTTCTAAGCAGTCTATTTAAGGCTTGCATCTAGTTGTTTACTTCTTAGTAAGTCTAAATGGGCTTCCTAAAATCAAACAACTTTTCAGATTAAAGGAATATTAAGGATCCTTTACTCCAACACCTTGCTTTACAGATAAGAAAACTGAGCCCACTGAGGCCCTGCACTGCACTGGGCACAGGGGGAACCATCTCCCATCACAGAGAAACCAGCACTGGTTTGATTCCAAACAAGGACATGCTCTCATCTCATCTTCAGAACTCTAAAGCAAGCACGACAATGACTTTACAGATTAGGAAACCAAAGCTTAAGCATAATTAAGAAACTTAGAATTCAGGTCTGACTCCAAAATTCATGAATTTCCCACTAAATGCTATCTCTGTATTCCCAAACATGATTAAGAAAGACACTATATGCGTATGTTTAAAATGTTTTGCTGGGTTGGGTGCAGTAGCTCATGCTTATAATTCTAGCATTTTGGAAGGTTGAGGTGGGAGGATCACTTGCAACTAGGCATTCAAGACCAGACTGGGCAACAAAGTGAGACCCTGTCTCTACAAAAAATCTGTTAAATGAGCTGGGCATGGTGGTGCATGGCTGTCATCCCAGCTACTCTGGAGACTGAAGCAGGAGGATCACTTAAGCCCAGGAGTTTGAGGTTACAGTGAGTTATGATCATGCCACTGCACTCCAGCCTCAGTGACAACAAAACTCTGTCTCTAACAAAACAATCAGTTAACACATATTTTGTACATATTATACATGTATTATATACTGTATTCTTACAATAAACTAAAGAAAAGAAAATGTTATTAAGAAAGTCATAAGGAAAAGAAAATATATTTACTAGTCATTAAGTGGAAATGGGTCATCATAAAGGTCTTCATCACATTAATTAGGTTGAGGAGGAGTCAGAGGAGGATGAGAGGTTGGTCTAACTGTCTCAGGGGTAGCTGAGGCAGAAGAAAATACACTTATAAATGGACCCACATGGTTCAACGTGTTCTGTTCAAGGGTCAACTGTACTTAGTTTCTGTGTTACTGTGTTCTACTATGTAGCAGCTAAAAAGATAAGACATTATCTATTCCCTTGCCTCAACCTGTTAGGAAAGGAGATAAAAGCAAGCAACCATGATGGAAGAGTAGGATGTTTCAAATACTAAAAGAGAAAGACAAAAGAAACTCAGAAAGAGATTATCTCATTCTCAACAAGCAAAACTTTTTGGGTTAAAAAGAGAACCACGAGAAAGCTACTATGGCTCCTCATTGCTACTGCTGCAGAGAGTGCAGAGGAGTGCTAGAAGGCCTGATCCATCTAGCCCAGGGGAGACAGAGGGGGACAAAGGCATCAAGAGAAAGCAGTCAGACAGTGACTGAACACTGCTGCCCATCCAGGGAGAGTAGTTCATAGCTCCTGATTTAACCCTCTGTGGAGCTGGTAAGTCCTTTCTATTCCAGAGATGCTTTTTGGAAAAAAAAAAAAAAAGTAATGGCAGAAAAATGATTATACAAGAAATTCTCTTAATGTTCCCTACATGACATACATGGAGAAAATGCACAAGGGGGTAAGTTTGGAGCCATGTTTCAAAGTAAGATGACAGCCAAGTGTGGTGGCTCACACCTATAGTCCCAGCACTTTGGGAGACCAAAGTGGGAGACTAACTTGAACTCCAGAGTTTAAGACCAGCCTGGGAAACATAGTGAGACCTTACAAAATACAAAGAAATTAGCCAGGTGTGGTCGCTTGCCTGTCGTTTCAACTACTCAAGACACTGATACAGGAAAATCACTTGAGTCCAGGAGTCAAAAGCTGCAGTGAGCTGTGACCATGCCATTGCACTAAAGCATGGGTGACAGAGTGAGACCCCAACTCAAAATAAAGGGAAAACAATGTATTGACTAGCAACTCATCTCCATCGACTATTGAGTACCTCCTTTGTTCTTGGTACTAGGAATAAGGGAGCATAATACAAGCTCAAACATGTCCTAAAGGATTTTACAGTGAAAGGTAGAAGCACTAAGGAAATGGAATTTCTGAAATGTAAGTCTTTTAAAAATTAGCCGCACATGTCTTTCCAGCTCCCTTAGGTGCAAAATTAGACGGTTAACCTGAGAGCCCTCTATTTTCTTGATATGTGCATGCAATGGTATCAATTTCCCTCTCAGCACCACTTTCATGACATTCCAGAGATTTTGATATGCTGTGCCTTTGTTTTTTCTGAGAATATTTTTATTTCTGTCTTGATTTCTGTGTTAACCCCAAAGCCATTCAGAAGCATGTTGTTTAATTTCCATGTATTTGTGTGCTTTAGGGGATCCTGTTAGTGATATTTTTTTTTTATTGCACTGTGGTCTGAGAATATGTTTGGTATGATTTTGCCCTTCTGAAATTTATTCACACTTGATTTGTGTCCAAGTATGTGGTTAATATTGGAGTATGCTCCAATCCCAAAATCAATGAACAATGGAAATCATCAAAATAAAACCACAGCTAAATGAAATAGAGACCTCCAAAAGCATACAAAGGATCAACGAGATGAAAACCTGGTTCTTTGAAAGGATAAATAAGATTGACAGACTCCTGATCAGATAAACAAAGAGAGAGAGAGAGAGAGAGAGAGAGAAAATTTGAATAAACACAATCAGAAATGAAAAAGGTGATGCTACAACTGACCCTAAAGAAATTAAAATGATTATCAGAGATTACTACAAAGATTATATTTGTATGTAAGCTAGAAAATCTAGAGGAAATGAAGAAATTCTAGCAACACCATCACATAACCTCCCAAGATTGAAACAGGAAGAAATTGAAACTCTAAACAGACCAATAACAATCCAAGAAATTGACTGAATAATAAGAAGCCTCCTTGCCAAAAATAGCCCTGGCCCAGATGGTTTCTCAGCTGAATTCTACAGGAGATACAAAAACAGCTGATACCGATGCTACTGAAAGTATTTCAAGCAATCCAGAAGAAAGAAATTCTACCTAGCTCATTCTATGAATTCTATGAATATTATCCTGATACTCAAAATGGCTAAGACCCAGCAAGGAAAGAAAACTTCAGGGCAATTTCCCTGATGACCATAGTTGCAAAATTCTCTACAAGATTCTAGCAAATCACACCCAATAGCACATTACAAGGATTTTCCATCATGACCAGATGGACTTCATTCCCAGGATGTAAAGCTGGCTCAACATATGCAATCAATAAATGTAATCCACCACACAAACAGGTGTAAAACCAAGAAGCATACAATTATCTCAATAGACTCACAAAAAGCATTTGATAAAATCCAATATCCCTTTCTTGATAAAAACCCTCAAATACGTGTTCTAGGCCTTGAAGGAACAGTCTCAAAATAATAAGAGACATCTATGACAAACCTGCGGCCAACATTGTACTTAATAGGCAGAAGCTGGAAGTATTCTCCCTACGAACTCGAACAAAACAAGGATGCACACTCTTATCCCTCTTATTTAACGTAGTACTGGAAGTTCTAGCCAGAGCAATCAAGCAGGAGAAAGAAATTAGGGGTATTAAAATAAGAAAAGAAGAAGTTAAATTATCTCTCATCACAGATGACATGATTCTATACCTAGAAAACCCTAGAGAGTCTGTCAAAAACCTCCTTGCACTGATGAGCAACTTTGGTAAAGTCTCAGGATACAAAATCAGTACATAAAAATCAGTAGCATTTCCATACACCAACAACAAGCAGGTTGAGAAACAACTAAAAAATACAATCCCATTCACAAGAGCTACCCTCCAAAACAAAAACAAAAACAAAAAAACCCCAGCATTCATCTTACCAAAGAAATAAAAGATCTTTACAATGAGAACTATGAAACACTGCTCAAAGAAATCAAAGACGACATAAACAAATGGAAGAACATCCCATGCTAATGAATTAGAAGAATCAATAGTGTCAAGATGTCCATTCTGCTCAAGGTAATCTATGTATTCAATGCAATCTCTATCAAACTACCAGCATCGTTTTTCACAGAAAAATGAAATTCTTATGAAAACAAAAAAGAGCCCGAATAGCTAAAGCAATTCTCAGCAAAAAAAAACAAAGCTGGAGGCATCACTTCCAAACTTCAAAATTTACTATAAGGCTATAGTAACCAAGAAAGCATGGTACTGGTACTAAAATAGACACATAAACCAATGGAACAAGACAGATAATTCAGAAATAAAACCACCCAACTCATCTTTGACAAAGCCAACAAAAACAAAAACAGGGGAAAGAAAACCATATTTAGTAAATTTTGCTGGGAAAATTTGCTAAGCATATGCAAAAGAATAAAACTGGACTTCTACTTATTATCATATACCAAAATTAACTCAAAATGGATCAAGGACTTAAATTGGAAACCTCAAGCTATAAGAATCTTGGAAGAAAATGTAGGAAACGCCCTCCTGGATGTTGGCCTATACAATGAATTCATGGCCAAGTCCTCAAAAGCAAATGTACCAAAATCTAAAATTGATAGATGAGAACTTTTCAAGCTAGAAAGATTTTTTTTTACAGCAAATGAAATCATCAAGAAAGTCAAGAGACAACCCATGGAATGGGAAAAAATATTTGCATCCAACAAAGGCCTAACATCCAGGATCTATAAGGAACTCAAATAAGTTGACAGGAAAGAAGCTAATAACCACATTAAGTATGGACAAAGAACATGAGCAGACTCTTCCCAAAGGAAGACGTACAAACAGTCAACAAATATATTAGCAAATGCTCAGTTTCACTAATCATCAGAGAAATGCAAATCAAAACTATAATGAAAGACCACCTCACACCAGTCAGGATGGCTATCATTAAAAGGCCAAAAAAACAACAAGTGTTGGTGAGGCTGTGGAGACAAGGGAATGCTTCTAATGATGTTGATGGGAATATAAGATAGTTCAGTTTTTGTGGAAAGCAGTATGGCAACTTCTCAAAGAACTAAAAATTGAGCTTCTATTCAATCCAGAAATTCCGCTCCTGGGAATATACCCAGAGGTACATAAACCACTCTACCAAAAAAGATATCTGCAGACATATGTTTACTGCAGTATTATTTGCAATAGCAAAAACATGGAACCAACCCAGATGCCTAAAAAAAGTAGACTGGATAAAGAAAATATGGTACATATACACAGTGGAATGCTACACAGACATAAAGAACAAAATCATGTCCTTTGCAGCAACATGGATGCAGCTGGAGACCATCATTCTAAGTGAACTATCACAGAAACAAAAAAAATGAATACCACATGTTCTCACTGAC
>NW_007245722.1:0-4342 GCF_000164805.1 Carlito syrichta
CTTTTTCTTTTTTTTTTTTTTGTCTTTCTTTTGCTTTTGGGGTTGGTTCGTGTATATTTTATTCTTTTCCCTGTACTCTTGTGAAGAACGTTGTTCTTTTTTCCTTTTCTTCTGTGTTTAGTACTTTCTTGAGTGTTTCATGTAAAGATGGTTTTGTGGCTGCATAAGTTCTTAGGGATTGGATATCTGGGAAAGATTTTAATTCTCCCTCACTGATGAAGCTTAACTTGGCTGGGTAGGTTATTCTTGGTTGAAATTGTTTATCCTTTAGGACTTTGAAGATAGGGCTCCAAGCTCTCCTAGCCTGCAGGGTTTCTGCAGATAAATCTGCTGCTATTCTAATTGGTCTTCCATGGTGGGTGATCTGGCCTTTTTCTCTTGCTGCCTTTAGGATTTTTTCTTTTGTGCCTACTTTATTTAGGCGAATTATTATGTGTCTAGGAGTTGGTCTTCTCATTTGTTGTCTTGCGGGGGTTCTCTGAATCTCTTGTGTTTGAATTTTTGTATCACTGATTAGATGAGGGAAATTTTCTTGAATGATCTCGTGGAAAGTTTGTTCCAATGTGGTCTCTGTTTCTCTTTCTACCTCAGGGAGTCCGATTATTCTTAGGTTAGGCCTCTTGAGGTAGTCACTCATCTCTTGAAGGTTTTGTTCTGTCTTTTTTAGCTTATTTTCTGTGTTTTTAAGAGTTTGGGTTATTTCTATATTTTGGTCCTCAAGCTCTGAGATTCTTTCTTCTGCTTGGGTAATTCTGCTTTCCATGCTTATCAATTTGTTATTTATTTCATTCACAGTATTCTTTATTACTGTTATCTCAGATATCAGCTCCTTCCTAGTTTCTTCTTGTGTCTCCTCAATTCTTTTTAGTCTCTCCATTATTGTTTTGATATCTGCATTTGCATTTTGAGACCCTTCATTCTGGGGACTTTGCATTGTTTGTATTCCAAAGTCAATTTTCTCAGTGTCTGCTCTCCCAGGCGTCTGGGAGAGACCCATACTCTTCTTTTGGTTTTTCTTCATTTCTGTAGATTTTTCTCCCTTTACCCCTTTCCCTCCCCCTCTTCAATTCTGTTTTTGAGGGAAGGTGGGGTTGCTTTTATTTCTCTTCTGCAATGACCTGTTCTTCCTTATGAGGGTCTTCTGGTTTTGTTCACTTTTCCCTCTGTTTTACAGTCTGTCTATTCAGCAGTTTGCAGTCTTGGTCCCTGAGAGAGAGTCATCCCTGATGGATTTTCTTGACTCCTCCTCCGCTTCTGGACTTCTTCATGCACCATGAGGCTTTAGACGTCAACCAAATAATGTCACATCTTCTTTATCTTAACTACATGTGAACAGTTTCACCAAGGCCTAGGAAGAACAGGCTGGCCCTCATCTGAGATGTGCAGGGCTGCAGGGAACACGTTTGGAGTTCAGGAAGTCATTCCAGGACGTGTGAATGTTCTTCGGGTGGAGGAAGCGGTGCAGGGGTTTTAAGAGCTGTGGGAACCTCCGGACATCGGGTAGGGAGGCGCTGGGGCCTCCGAAGTGCAGGTTTAATCTAGGTAGAGGGAAACTCACGATCCACGCCGCGGCCTTGACCCCAAGCGATGCGCAGCCGGGTCTGTCTCTCTGTCCTTTAATGTCTCTCCATGTCTCTTAATATCTCCTTCATATTTTCTTTATCTTTGTCTTTCTGTGCTACATTCTAAATGATTTTTCGAATCATTATTTTATGTCTAATTTCAGTCTAAATCATTCACTAAGTTTCTAATCTTGATTATTTATTTTTAAAAGTTCTATTTGATTTTTTTTCTCATGTCTGGTAATTTTGAGAGTCTCTGATTTATGATACTTACAATAATTTTTGTTTCTCTTTAAACATATAAAATACATTTCAGAATCTGTACCTGATAAATATTCTAATAGCTAAAACTTTGCAAGTTTTGTTCTGTAGTTTATTTATTTATTTATTCTTACTTATGGTATCTTATTTCCTTGTGTGTCTATGATGTTTAAAAATAATCCTTTGTATTACCTAGAATTTTATCTACGGGAATTTTCTGAGAATTGAGGTTCAACAAAGCACATCCAGAAATATATGCTTTCATTTTTTTCAGATACTGGGGGCAATATCTGAAATACTCTGTGTATTTTATTTATTTTATTATAGAGATGTGGGGTACAAGTGAGGATTATGCACCATGTGCGTTGTTTTTTTTTTTTTTTTGAGTTGGAGTCTCACTCTGTCGCCCAGACTGGAGTGCAGTGGCCACTCATGGCCACGCAGCCTCGACCCGCTGGGCTCCAGAGATCCTTCCGCCTCAGCCTTCCAAGTAGCTGGAATTACTTCCAAATAGCTGGTAGGCATGCACTACCACATTCGGCTGATTTTTTGATTTATTGTAGAGATGAAGTCTCGCTGACCAGGGGGGTCTCCAATCCGCGGGCTCAGGCAATCCGCTCACCTCAGCCTCCCAAAGGTGCGGGATTATAGGCTGAGCCCGGCCCATGTGCATTTTTAATGAAATTTTGCCCCTTGGGGTCTTCTGTGTCACAGTGAGAGAGTGTGAATTCCAACTCCAAACCCAACTCTGCCTTTAAGTGGGTGTGAAGGGGTGAGAGGTTATAGGGTCTATCTCCTCCTACTAGGATCAAACCCTCACGAGGACCAGAGATCAACTGGCCACCTCAGGGCAAATGCTAGCTTCATTACTTGATTTTCTATTTGAGCAGCTTGCTTACCCATCTGTAGCTGGCATCTGTATGTTTTATGTTTTGATTTTTCTTTTCCTTTGAGGATGTTTCCTTATTTCCTGCCAACTCAGCCGTGCATTAAAAAGATTCTTTTGTATTTGTAATTTCATTTTTAAGGGTTCTCCAATACTTCTAGTATGTCATATTTCAAAAAATAAAGTCTTGTAATGATTTGTATTGTTTTATTAAACCTATGATCACATTTTGAAAAGCAACAATGTTAGTCTTTTGAATAACTTTCAATAATAATAATTTGTCTACTTCCTCAGACCCAAGTCCTCCATCAAGTCTTTTTTCTGTTAACAGATGACCATGTGATCCACAAAGGAAGGAAAAAAAGAAAATTTATTTTCCAAGTACCGATCTTCAGATCAGGAAAACATAGCTTCCAGGGCAGCTGAAAGCTCATGTTCCACTGTTGAGGAGAAAACAGTGGCATTTGTGTCTTCCAGGGTCTGTCTTGCATGCACATTCATCAGGTTTGGAAAATGTCTATGAATACTTACAGAGAAAGTCAAGCGCATGTGGACATACATACATGTTAACTTTGAAGTGGGGTTTTAACAGTAAAATGAGATAGAATTCAGCTCTTCATATCAAAAGGTGAGTTATAGGGCACAAAGACATTTTGTGTGCAGCCTCTGCAAGCTGGATGGAACTGTAACTTAGGGTCTTAGGGTCCGCAGTGGCTTATGAGGAAAGAATGTTATTAAAGCTGCTCTCCTGCCCAATTGGTACTGCTGGCGGGACCCCCAAAATGGGGATGTCCTGGTCAACTGGCATCAAGTAATCCACTGGAGTCAGTTGGGCAATATTTTACTAGAATGGATTTCTGCCTAACTGCAGGAGGAAGCCTTATAGTAACTAACATAATTAATAGTAATGTAGTGGACAAATCTTATAGTATTTAACATAGTGGTTCATGATTAAACCCTTTACCCTGCTATAAACCACAGAGAGTCTAACTCATCTGTCAGCCATGGGTACGATGTTAACATATCCAAAGGACATCTGACGTCACTGAAAGCATGCCTCAGGTCCTACTATTACAGTGGGATAAGCAGGATTGTTGTCAACATCTTTGTCAACCTCCAAACTGACTTACTAGAAAGGAAGCTGTGCTTGAGATAGCAGTACCACTTTGGAATATGTGGTAGATTGATTTTTATGCCCAGGATATGGCCATACTGGTAGTGATTGTTACTGAGTGAAAGTGAAGAACATCTAAAGGATGGACACTATTAAAAAAGACAACAAGTAAAGGGGTCCAGCCCCTTTGCCAGGTCGTGAGATCTCCTGAAGGAGAGACGGATAGGCTAAAGACGAAAACATTATTCCCGGACACCTGCTTCCTGAGCAGATGACCTCCTTTATTAGTTAACAGAAAGCTTTTATAGCATTTGTAAAAGGGGCAAGACAAAGAAAATTCCTTCACGTACATATGTTTTAAAAGTTACCACCATCTAGCGGTCTTTAGAAGAAACGAATAAGCCAAAAACAGTATCTAGTTTCAGTTAATGAGTCTTGAGATAAGTGTAAAAGGAGTTTCACTTAAACTAAACATCATGCATACAAGGTTTACTTTGATTTCGGTTCCACATCACTAGT